>NW_022983062.1:0-22998 GCF_902652985.1 Pecten maximus
GTTCATCCGATAAAACGCGATAATTATCTCGTTAAAAAGCGTTAGTTATCCCGTTAAAACGCGATAATTATCTCCTTAAAATTCGTTAGTTATCCCGTTAAATCTCGATAGTTATCCCGTTAAAACGCGTTTGTATTCCGCTAACACGAGATAGTTATCTCGTTAACATGCGATAGTTATCTCGTTAAAACGCGTTAGTTATCCAGTTAAAACGAGATAATTATTCCGTTAAAACGCATTAGTTATCCCATTAAAACGAGATAATTATCTCGTTAAAACGCGTTAGTTATCCCGTTAAAACGCGATAATTATTTCCTTAAAATTCGTTAGTTATCCCGTTAAATCTCGATTCTTATTTCGTTAAAATGCGTTAGTTATCTCGTTAAAACGCGATAGTTATCCCCTTCAATCGCGTTTGTTATCCCGTTAAAACATGATAGCTATATAATTTAAACGGGATAGTTATCTCGTTAAAACGCATTAGTTATCTCGTTAACACGCGTTAGTTATCCCGTTAAAATGCGTTAATTATCCCGTTAAAACGCGTTTGTTATCCCGTTAAACCGCGACAGCTATATCATTAAAACGTGATAGTTATCTCGTTAACACGCGTTGGTTATATCATTAAAACGCGTTAGTTATCCCGTTAACACGCGATTTCTATCTGGTTAAAATACGTAAGTTATCCCGTTAAAACGCGATAATTATCTCGTTATAATGCATTAGTTATCCAGTTAAAACTCGAAAGTTTTCTCGTCAAAACGCGTTAGTTATCCGTGTTAGATATCTCGTTGAAACGCGATAAATATCTCGTTAAATGCAGTAGTTATCTCGTTAAAACGCGTTAGTTATCTCGTTAAAACGTGATGGCTATCTCGTAAAAACGTTAAGTTATCCTTTTAAAACGCGATATTTATCTCGTTAAAGCACGTTTGTTATCCCGTTAAAACGAAATTATAATCTCATTAAAACGAGATAGTTATTTCGTTAAAATGCCTGTGTTATCCCGTTCAAACACGATAGTTATTTCGTTAAAACGCGATAGTTATCCCGTTAAATCGCGTTTATTATCCCATTAAAACCGGATAGCTATATAATTAAAACGTGATAGTTATTTCCTTAAAACGCGTGTTATCCCGTTCAAACCCGATAGTTATCTCGTTGAAACGCGTTAATTATCTCGTTAAAACGCGATAGTTATCTCGTTAAAACGAGATAGTTATTTCGTTAAAACGCGTGTGTTATCCCGTTAAAACGCTATAGTTATCTCGTTAAAACGCGATAGCTATCCCGTTCAATCGCGTTTGTTATCCCGTTAAAACACGATAGGTATATAATTAAAACGTGATAGTTATCTCGTTAAAACGCATTAGTTATGTCGTTAAAACGCGTTAGTTATCCCGTTAACATGCGTTAGTTACCTCGTTTAAACGCGGTTCTTATCCCGTTTAAACGCGTCTATTATCTCGTGCAAATGCGTTAGTTATCTCGTCAAAATGCGCTATTTATTTCGTTAAAAGGCGATAATTATCACGTTAAAATGCGTTAGTTATCCCGTTAAATCGAGATAGTTATCTCGTTAAAACGTTTTAGTTATCCCGTTAACACGCGATACCTATCTCGTTAAAATAGGATAGCCATATTATTAAAACGCGGAAGTATGATTTGAACTCGTTAAAACGCAATAACCAAAGCGTTAAAACGCGATAATTATCTCGTTAAAACGCGTTATATATCTCGTTAAAACGCGTTTGTGATCTCGTTAAAACGCGATAGTTATCTCGTTAAATCGCGTTAGTTATCCCGTTAAAAGGCGTTTGTTATCTCGTTAAAACGCGTTAGTTATCACGTTAAAACGCGATAATTATCTCGTTAAAATGCCTAAGTTATCCCGTTAAAAGGCGTTTGTTATCCCATTAAAACGAGATAGTTAACTCGTTAAAACGCGATAATTATCTCGTTAAAACACGTTATTTATCCCGTTAAAAGGCGTTTGTTATCCCATTAAAACGAGATAGTTAACTCGTTAAAACGCGATAATTATCTCGTTAAAACACGTTATTTATCTCGTTAAAACGCTTTTGTTATCTCGTTAAAACGCGATAGTTATCTCGTTAAAACGCGATAGATATCTCGTTAAAACGCGTCAGTTATCCCGTTTAAACGCGATAATTATATCGTTAAAAGACGATTGTTAACCCGTTAAACCGCGTTTGTTATCCCGTTAAAATGCGTTAATTATCCCGTTAAAACGCGTTTGTTATCCCGTTATAACACGTCAGTTATCCCATTAAAACGAGATAGTTAACTCGTTAAAATGCGATAATTATCCCCTTCAATCGCGTTTGTTATCCCGTTAAAACATGATAGCTATATAATTAAAACGCGATAGTTATCTCGTTAAAACGCATTAGTTATCTCGTTAAAACGCGTTAGTTATCCCGTTAAAATGCGTTGATTATCCCGTTAAAACGCGTTTGTTATCCCGTTAAACCGCGACAGCTATATCATTAAAACGTGATAGTTATCTCGTTAACACGCGTTAGTTATATCGTTAAAACGCGTTAGTTATCCCGTTAACACGCGATAATTATCTCGTTATAATGCGTTAGTTATCCAGTTAAAAATCGAAAGTTTTCTCGTCAAAACGCGTTAGTTATCCGTGTTAGATATCTCGTTTAAACGCGATAAATATCTCGTTAAATGCAGTAGTTATCTCGTTGAAATGCGTTAGTTATCTCGTTAAAACGTGATGGCTATCTCGTAAAAACGTTAAGTTATCCTTTTAAAACGCGATAATTATCTCGTTAACGCACGTTTGTTATCCCGTTAAAACGAAATTATAATCTCATTAAAACGAGATAGTCATTTCGTTGAAATGCGTGTGTTATCCCGTTCAAACACGATAGTTATTTCGTTAAAACGCGATAGTTATCCCGTTAAATCGCGTTTATTATCCCATTAAAACCCGATAGCTATATAATTAAAACGTGATAGTTATTTCCTTAAAACGCGTGTTATCCCGTTCAAACCCGATAGTTATCTCGTTGAAACGCGTTAATTATCTCGTTAAAACGCGATAGTTATCTCGTTAAAACGAGATAGTTATTTCGTTAAAACGCGTGTGTTATCCCGTTAAAACGCTATAGTTATCTCGTTAAAACGCGATAGCTATCCCGTTCAATCGCGTTTGTTATTCCGTTAAAACACGATAGGTATATACTTAAAACGTGATAGTTATCTCGTTAAAACGCATTAGTTATGTCGTTAAAACGCGTTAGTTATCCCGTTAACGTGCGTTAGTTACCTCGTTTAAACGCGGTTCTTATCCCGTTTAAACGCGTCTATTATCTCGTGCAAATGCGTTAGTTATCTCGTCAAAATGCGCTATTTATTTCGTTAAAAGGCGATAAGTATCACGTTAAAATGCGTTAGTTATCCCGTTAAATCGAGATAGTTATCTCGTTAAAACGTTTTAGTTATCCCGTTAACACGCGATACCTATCTCGTTAAAATGGGATAGCCATATTATTAAAACGCGGAAGTATGATTTGAACTCGTTAAAACGCAATAACCAAAGCGTTAAAACGCGATAATTATCTCGTTAAAACGCGTTATATATCTCGTTAAAACGCGTTTGTTATCTCATTAAAACGCGATAGTTATCTCGTTAAAACGCGTCAGTTATCCCGTTTAAACGCGATAGTTATCTCGTTAAATCGCGTTAGTTATCCCGTTAAAAGACGTTTGTTATCTCGTTAAAACGCGTTAGTTATCACGTTGAAACGGTATAATTATCTCGTTAAAATGCGTAAGTTATCCCGTTAAAACGCGTTAGTTATCCCGTTACAGCATCAGATTTCCAGCGCCTATTTTTTTGTATAATCTGTTCAGGAACTCCGTTGACTGTAGCAGAGGTAGCCGCACCAATTCCCTTTGTAAACGGTAGGACCTAGATTAATGAAACTTAGCAATGACCTTAATATGTTACAAAAATATGTGTAAGATACTGGAGAATAATCTGGAAGTTGGAAAAGAGGACCATGTTTGTGTTGATTAAGTTGAAGGTATTGCTCCAAGGTATGAACCGGGCATACACATTTGGTAGGACCAGTTTGGATATCTATGAGAAATGGGCGCAAAGTCATAGATGTCAATTTCAAAGTTTGTGAATTTCTATGAAAAGAGATGTACTGCACCTGCAAAATTTTCTCTGATGAATTGTTTTGATTCAAAGTAAATTCACCGATCCGAAGAAAAGCATAAAATGCCAATAAAAACATAGACCGTCTCAAAAGAGATTTTCGAAAGGAGGTTATGACTTTGTCTGTTGCATGACATAGCTATTCAAATATATTGTGAGTAATGGGTAGTCAACAATCGTATTGTCTTTTTGTGTTATGAACACTTTTCAAAAGTTTCTTTATAAAGAAAGTGGAAGTCGAGTCCTCCATGCTTTTCAATTTTTGGACAAAACTGATTGCCGACACATATGAATAGATTGTAGCAGCATTCTGGTTGCGAGGGAAGAAGTGTAAAATATATTCAGATAATATCCTTTGGGTCACTGGAAATATGGGCAAGGAATGGTAAACTTGACAGTGAAATGCAATGAAATGTTGCAATACACGACGATAGGAGTTTGCAGTAGATGGAGCCAGGGAGGCTTATCAAAGCTGGCCTACTACACTTTCACCAGATGGGGTGGAACTGATACAGGGTGTTGGACTAACCAGGGAGCCACTTGGAAGGCTTCCTGAAATTTGAAACGTGACAGTTTGTCAGCAACAATGTTAGTAAAGCCAGGGTTATGTTTTGCCCTAAAATGAATGTTGTATTTAAGCGTTGCTAACACTAAACGTCGAACTAGTCTCATTAAATGGGAGTCCTTGGATGATGTTTATTAATAATGTCTACAACTGCACCATTGTCGCACATAGACAGTATTCTGTGATTTGACAATTGTTTGCCCCAAATCTCCATAGCAATTACAATGGGTAATAGTTTTTCACTGTAATGTGAAATGACTGAAGCTGCTCTGTCCACTCTACCACAAACCATTGGTTGCCAAGAACTGCCGCACAGCCACTATTATCACCCGCTGCATCCAAGAACAATTTTATCGTTTCAGATGAAACCCAGTTATCAAATAAAAACAAAAAGATTTCCCATTGTGTTCGGATAGAAAGAAAGGCCAGGCCTGGATATCGTAATGGGCTTCTTTGTTTAAGCGACTGTGATGATGCTGTGGTTTAACACCCATAATGAGATTGATAAGACGTCTCAAGAAGGCCCTCTCTGGAATAATTACAACACAGAAAAAAATCAGCGAACCGATTATGGATTGCAGATCATTAAGTTTAATTCTCCGTTTGTTTTGAAAATGTTTTAGCAGCGACCTTGCTTTCACAATTTTATCACAGGGAAGATATGCGGTCATAGTATCAGTGTTTAACTGGATACCGTAAATGACTATCTCCGTGGATGGCCACTGAGTTTTTTCGGCTTTGATTGGAATTCCAATATCCTCAGAAACTTTGAAAAAAAAAAATTGTAAATCTGATTTACATTGACTGGAGGCAGGGGGGCCTACAAAGAAAAAAATCATCCAAGAGATTGGACATGCTGGCATGAAAATGTTTGGTCATGATCCATTGAATCGATCAGCTAAACGTTTCGAATAGTTCACAGGAAGAGGAACAGCCCATTGGTCAACATCGGTCATAGTAGTATTGATCTTCCCATTCGAATCCCAAAACATTGAAGTTAGATGGATGGATAGGGACCAAACGAAATGCATCTTCAATATCAGCTTTAGCCATTAGACAATGGGATCCAAATTTCTTGACTAACGCTATTGCATTTTCAATTGATTTGTATTGCACTGCTGAAATTTCTTTAGGAATAAGATCATTAATTGAATGACCTTTAGGATATGAAAGGTTGTGAATAAGACGAAATTTTCCCGAATCTTTTTTGGGAACAAGACCTAACGGTGATATTAAAAGATAAGGTAATTGGGGAAAGGAAAGGGGGCCAGCGATTATATTCATAGCCCTTTCTCTATCAAGTTTCTCCTGTAAAGCGACTGGATTCTGTAAGGCAGACTAATTATGATACTAGGTTCAAACAAAGGGAGGTCACCACTGATACCTAGATGAAAACCCCCTGAGAAATCTTGTACTAATGTAGATGTAATATCCCTATCGTAATCTTCTAAATAACTAGCGAGTCGATGAGGTTGCACGGGTGTTGGTAGGCTTATCTGTGGCTGGGGGACAGTTCTTAGCGGAGTGTTTTTTTTCCCAAACAGGTAACACTCGTGCTTGTATTTACATACAATTATATTAATAAGTGGTTGTTGACATTTGCCCTCTGAACAATATGATCAACAGAATCCTTCGGGCAACTTACTTCTGTGGTCATTTTTACGAAAGGGAGTGTTGGGATAGTGCCGACTGCTCTTTTGCATATGTTTGGCCTTGTTTTTTTAAATTTATTTCTAAAATTACTACCGTTCTGTCCTTGAAAGTTTTGGTTTGAGGCTTCCAATGATGACAAACGCTACAACTCGTTATGAACGGTGTCCCAGTGGATGGATTGCATACGCCTATGGTTTCTGAAATTCTCATCAAAATAGTTGGCTGCTTGAAAACCAACAGTATCGTTAATAAGGCGTATTGTATGTCCGTATTTTAAAAGGCCTTGAAAATCATGAGGAAATTTGTTAACATGAATAGAAACAAATATGTCAAAGGCCTGATTCCATTGGCCAATGTAGAATATTTTCTTATTTTTTGTCTGAGCAGTCAGCCCTAAACCACCATTCCCTTTCATGGTAATACTGGTTGTTCAAGAAGTACTACTGGCACATTCGCTGATGGTGGTCCAGGAATGTTAATAGTGTCAATATTTGCCACATTGTCATTTCCAGAGGTAGCTGGATGGGCACAGTTGTGTAAGGCTCCTGGCACATTTGCAAATGTAGATGTAGGCAGCGGCGAAGGAGGCTGGGGATGGACTACATCCGAAGAACTGGAGGTTGTGTTAGTTGATGAAACATTTACAGATTCCATAGCCTGAGCTACTGCTGCTGCGACCATACCGGATGTCCTTTGCATCCACTATGTGCGTTATTAAGTTAACATTATTGCCCATGTTAATGTCTGAAGTAGGTTGCACATGGTTTGAATCAGGGATACCGGTACCGGATCCGGAGGAAACATTGTCAGCAGATCTAGAACCTGAGCTGGCAGCGCCACGTTTTTGTCTTTTGCGTGGTGGTTCTGGAGCAGAAGAGCTTCCTTGGGGAATTTGTGGCCGGGATTTTTTACGCGGCCGTGTCCCAGTACCTCGACCAGACATGGTAGTAATGTTCTGAAAACAAAATTGCAGGTTCTGTATACTTTAGATATATAGCACAAAGTGTTGGAAAATGCTAAATGAAATACGCACTTTGTGAACATGCAAACAAAATACAAGTTCAACCTTGATCTATATTTGCACTTCAGTGTTAAACCTTATAGTATATGCATAGGCCCATTGTATTCGTACCTCTAAAGTGTTAGGTGAAAATTCACCAGCAAGAAGTAATTCCACTGAAACACCTGAGTCAAGGGTGGGTCATACTCGATATAAGGAATAACAGCATCAATATCTGAGGGCCTATCATACTCGTACCGCACAATTTGCTTGGGAAAAATTCACCAAACTGAAATAATCCCACTGAAACACATGAGTCGAGGGTAGGCCATACTCGATATTAATACTTTCCTCGTTGACATAAAATTAACAGGAATTCAATATCAGAGGGCCCATCATACTCGCATAATGTGCATGGGAAAAATTCCATAAAAGAAATAAATTATCTTAAGACACATGAGTTGAGGTTGGGTCATACTCGATATAATCATGTTTTAAAAAAAACAATTTACAACAATAATAGTAAAACCAATATCTGAGGGCCCATCATACTCGTATAGCGGATGTGCATGTGAAAATAGTTCATAGAATTGAGAATAATGTCACATACGCACTTGAGACGAGGGTGGGTCATACTCGATATTAAGTTCTTGGTTAAATAATTGCAATGAGATAATAAATTAAATATCTGAGAACCCTTCATAGCCACTGTGTAAGATAAAATGTCCACCAAAATGATAGATTTTCCCCTGCAAACACTTGAGTCTAGGGTGGGAAATTAATACTTGATATTACTTAAAACTTAAATACTTAGTATATTTATTTATTTATTTATTTATCCATCCATTCATTTACTTTTAGCATCTGTACACCACCTAAGGTGTTTCCTAATTAATCATAATATGCCCTCGGCGAATTACGTATCGGCCGAGGGGGATCATTTTTACAACATTACGATTTTTTTTTCTCTCTGTTTATACCTACTATATTTGTGTAACTGTTCCATGTTCTATGTCTATATGTGATCGTATGTAATTTACCCGTGTCTTGATAAAGGGGCAGATTGCCACGAAAATTCGACAATATATATATATATATGTCAAGTAGTAATAACGACAGTACAGACATGTAAATTGTAAAATGATTATGATTAATAATTACTAATTTATAATTGTAAATATATCTATATATCACTGATAAATCATTTATTGAGTTTGCTAATTCACTTCTCCATTAATCGTTTGCCACGCGCATCAATAAATTAGACAGTCGCACCTGTTATAACTCTAGGGACAAAGTGATAAGTTACATTGCAACATTGGATAAGGCATTGCACACTACTCTAAACGAAGCCACATGATGTTAAATAGTATATTTTATTACCTGATAGTGACAACAGTTTTCATCTTAAAAACTGTTTTACTTGTCGATGGACATGGCCTGTGTGCCGGTAATTTACACGTTGACCTGGGATCGAACAAGAATTACAAATCCTTTATGCACTTGGATACCATAGGAGTCTTACAGTGCATCAAGGTATGCAAGAGATACAAATTATGTGAGAAAATCCACCACAATCGGGAAAAACTGACGTGTGAGCTCACGATGACGTACGGGGAGGAAGGCTCTATGACGTCACTTTTGGATGTTGAATCTATAGACGTGAGTTTTTCTTTTTGTTAAAACATATCAAATATATAAAATTTGCTGATTAGGTGACTTTTAAACATGGGACGAGTTGCACATACTATATAAGGGAATGTTTTGCAGCGGTTTTGATTGGCAAGACGACATATCACTTTCTTATTTCCAAAGACACCAACATGAGCACATTCCCTGTCATATTAATCTTAGGACGGGCGAACCAATCACAAATGATTGCAATTTAGCAGAAGTAACAACTAACTTTTCAAGATTATTTGGTATGTCTCGGTCATGGGACAGAACCTAAAGCCAAAACCCGAGACAAAACCCCCGTCACATAACTGCAACGCAAAAAGGTCAATAACACTAACAATATTTTTTGGAATCGTCTCGATTACGCCTGCGACGTGAGCTTTTTTGTCTCCTTTAGTTTACATGAAATATTCCGTCCACTCAACATAGGCTTTCTCGAAACGCTATTGCAATACGACCTGGATTACTCGTAATTACTAAGAAATTTCCGCATCGTGAATCCATTATTTGATTTATTAATATAGATTCATTAGCTAAGTATTTCAAAATAACTTATAGTTGAATGCTTAATGTTAAATTACAATGAAAGCATAGCTTATTAAACGTTGATAGTGAATAACCTGCCGCTTCTGTCACATTTGTTAATGTACAATACTGATGATATTACAGGCCTGTTATTTCGTCATAGCTAGATAGGTAACTAACTTGACGACTGACATTCACATTAAGTGATGCATTCATCGAAATCACACATATCTCGAAAACGATACAATAATTACACATAATTTTTTGTTACACTAATTTTTCAACATTTTATAAAAATAAGCGACCAGAAAATTATCAACGGATCAATTTAAACCTAGGAATGCAACAGGCCGAAACCACGCCTTATCCGATAAATACACAAAGATGTAACAAATTAACCCATTCTCCTCTCCAGGCTGATTTGAAACATAGATTTTGGGGATAATTTCTGCGGTTGCAAATAAAAAAAAAACAACAAACAAACAAAAAAATAATATTAAGTATATGTGTTCCAACCTATACCTACAGTTTAATAATATATACCACATTGTAGTTGATCATTGTTTTGCAAAATGAAATTCAAAGAAAAAATGTTTGATACAGCAATTAAGTATACAACAGTAATTGAGTATATGTGTTTAAAAATAATATGCCAATTGATGTATGATGTACATAGTATCTGTACCTCTATGTATAAGAGACATTGTGTGATTGTGTAGTTATTATTAAATTGTTCCTCTTTTTCTCATCCTCTTTTCTGTGTTGATGATATTTGTTTTTGTTTTTGTTTTTTTTGTTTTTTTTTTGTTATTTTTATTTATTGTATTTTTGTAATGTAAGGTCTTGTCTTTACAAATAGTTTACTCCCTAGGCAGGAATGAAAGTGAAGATAAGATACATATTTAATTTCATTATTTGGACTATCAATGATTTGACTTTTTGTTTTTTCATTTAATTCATACGAATGTTTTAATTGAGTATTTTAGTAACCATATCAATTTAACAAATTACTCCCCTTTGATTATTCAAGTTTTCCTCAAATATTGCTACCCGTTAACCTTGATGATAACATATCTCCAAAAATGACTATACCGTTATGGATATTATAGATATATAACTTTTATTTGCATATACAGTATGAGAGCCTTCATAGTGTTCAGGGAGATGAACCCAGGGCTCCATGGCAACTTCTATAAAATACAGAAGTGTGTATACAATTACTGTTTAGCCATAAGTGTATACCCACATCTAGGATATTTCCAACTGGGGGAATAACATTTTGGTATCGTAAAAAAAGATGATAATATGAAAGCCATGTTCTATAATATAATATCTATCAATTTCAACCATCGGAAAGTGGACGATTTATAGCAAGATAATTCGTTATTAATATGATACGCATGTGGGTTAATGTTGCGTCCCGTTTTGTTGCTCATTAGTGTATTCATGTAAAATATACATTGTTGTACATTGTTGCAACTTGTACATTCCAATGACGTCACATTGTTTACAGATCCCGCGTTGTGTCTGCACTGCCCGACACGAAGGCTTCATTCTGTGTTTTTTAATGTTTTTGTTAGTTTTCTGATAATTCAATTGATCAGGTATGATTAAACAACCCCAATCAATATGAGGTGTGATTGTAATTTTAAGTTTAAACCGCATGTTGCGAAAAATACTTCAACTTTCACTTTGTCAGTGCATTCGTGATCGCAGCTTCGATCGGCTGTCATGGCAACGACGAGGACGGTGGTTTCATCACAGTGACGAATTTACAAACTTGCATGTGTACAGCCGAAAACTTCTAACTATACAGTACCTTATGTCTTTGGAAATCATCTGTAAATAATTAATTGAATTAATTACGATCCATTGCATTCGTTTATTAACGTTTGTTCGTTTCTATATGCCGATTTCGATACTTAAAACACTGAAGATTTCCAATATTGGAGAATGAACATTAACACTTGCTCTATGAATCGTCCTAGAGCACCCGACTACCCTAAATCAATACTTATGAAACAGGTACGAGCGTGAAGGTAATTGCATGAGAGCAACGAAAAGTGCTGTACATTCTTACGAAAATGACAAACATCGTCAAAATTACTTAAAAAAGTAGTCAATTAATCGGCATTTCTTCAATTAACACCAGTTTATAACGCCGTTATGTAACCATACTTGAATAAATAGAAGAATGTACAGCACTTTTTCTCGGTTTCTTAGCACGATGAATAAGTGTATCATATTTGTTTGTACGACAAAAAACGTTGGTCGGGTGCTCTGGCCATACTTACCGACCAAGTGTTAATGTAGTCCTTCGTGCCGGTCACGTGACCACGCGAGAACACGAGGAACGACGAAAACATCCCGATAAAGACGTTGGACACCTAACATTAAAATCCGATCAAAAAAACAAACAGAACTAACCGGGAAATCATTAAATATTGAATTTATATTAAAACATGATGTTTTTTGTTCTTTTTTAATTATAAATGCAACATTAACCCACATGCGTAGTTCATGACACCGATATAGCACCATTAGGTAGACACCATTTCAATGCATACTGATGGAGCTTAGATGCACTGATGTCCGCCACTTGCTATCAGTGTTCCTTGGGGATTTAAACATCCAGGGTGATTTCTGTGAAGACAATAATGACAGAAACTAACCTTTAAGACTGATGTTAATTCAAATGAACATGAAAACACTGAATTATTTTGAATGTAATTTGATTTCCAGGTAATTACCAGGTCATTCATTACATGCATCTGTTAATATATCCAAATGGGGATACAGTTATAACTTGTTAGCTATACAGGACAGTTTCATATTGGAAAGTGTGCGATTCATACTTATCATTAACAATTTATAACACGGCAATTCTTTATCAATACAATAGTTCATGATCTCAACATCGCACCATTAGGCAGATACAATCTTAATGCATGAAGATTGAACTTGCTATCACTGTTCCTAACGGATTTATACATTTTAGATTGGCAATAGCTCTAACTGTTTACCTGGCAGTTGTTCGGAGACTGAAGTATGTGTCGACATAACGGATGGCAGCTCTACTTGTCTTGACCTAGGTATTTATAATCACTATATATCTGTAACCGTGTGTTTTCCAGGGTTATTTGTAGTAACAACTCCAACGCAAAGTCCGCTTAACCATTTATTAATGGCGGTTGTAGAAAAACCCTAAAACAACAAATAACATAATTTACTAAAACAATCAACAGTTCATGTAGCTAATACATTCCAATGGAATCATCCATACACACTAACGCAACAGGTTAACGCACCTGCTACCAGCTACATACTTTACGCTTCACTATATAAATACTGCTATTCAATTACGCTGAATAACACAGGCGTTATCATTATACAAATTGAATCATCTGAGCCTAACGCTTATGTCTATCTATTTCTCAAATGCATTATACAGTTTCTGACAGATATCATAGTTAAAAATATACATGAACATTAATAATGGTTTGACAACAATTATATGCACCATACAGAATCACACAAGAAACCTACCTCTTCATAAACGAAGAGGGTTTTACTCCAGGGAGACAACCCGTACCTGGCAAACCGTCTACAGTGCAATATTACGCTACAACGAAGAAAATAATTACAATTACCAAAAATGTATCGACGCTGGACGTTTACAAGAATATTCAACATAACTGATATGATGCAAAAGAGAACATCAAATTACATTAAACCATTTTGTCAAAGAATACAATAACCACAAAATGGCGGGAAAGGCAAATTTAAAAAAAAACATCGTCTCCAGTGATTAACCAGTTTAAATTACTTTATAAAGTAAATAATTTACAACTGCAAATGGTATAACAATAAATATAGATAGTATAAAGGCCATAACTATTATCAAAGTACTTACAATTTAAAATGTCTTATTACCCTAGGAGCACTCTGTACACGTCCATCACTATTGAAGACTTGCACGGGAGTGACAAAGCTCCCAAAAGCGCGGGTGCGTACTGACCCATGGTCAATCTTACGTAAAATAGAATAACCCCTGAACCTTGACAAACCGGTTTACAGGTGATATATACAACGTGTACATGTATATATATATAGATATAAAAAAACACATTAGAGCAAACATACTCTGCTCTATTAAAGTATAAGTTTTTTTTTTTAAATAAACACCTTTAAAATAATATCTATCAATATACCAATGTCATTAAATAATGACACTGTTACATATTTGCTTCGCGTATTTATGGGTATTTTAACGTCCTGAAGACAAGTGCAGTAACCTCTCTCACAGTGACCTATTGTCATGTTACCAACCTATCGCCCATAAATATATACTCCAAATGCATTTTTGTCAAATCCCAATTGGTTCTCTCAAAGCCCTAATAGTATTAACAGCTTTGCCACATTTGTACACAAAAGGGACACAATTTCATAGCATTTTTTACACAAACAGTCTTATAACAAATGAAATGTAAAAACAAATGTATGTGTCAAAAAAAATCACCTTCTAATGGAGAATGTATGCGGCATAAGAACATGTAGGTATTTTGAGGTTGAAACGAGGTGTATTTTGTTTTCTCTATATTTTAGTAGTTTAAAGTCATAGCACAATAATTCATTTTTCCTTGTTTTCATGGTAAATACTCAAATGTGATTGGTCGAAAAATTCTTTTCATTCTTCTATGAAAGAAATTCCGAGAATGGCGCGAAAAATGTGACGTCACAATGCGACAATTGACGTTGCGTATTGATTTGAGAAAAATAATATCATTTAAAACCAGTAAAATTGTACATAAAACATGTTTTAAATTAGAAAATATTTTTCAAAAAATAATTATAAGGGTTGATGTCAATTATTTTTTAGTGCCTATCGGGGTAAGAAACAAATTGTGTTTGCACACTTCTGTAATAATCCGCTACTCGGATTTATACCAAAAAAATTTGTTTCATACCCCCGATGAACTACAACAAAAATAACATAAATGCTTACTTGTTTTGAATTATTGTTTTCAATAGCCCGATACGTTAGTAGAACAATGATTGCACACTGTTCATGTACGTATCAGTACACAGCAAATGATAAGAACAATCAACTACATGAGAGTGAAATGTCCTCAACAGTTTTCCTGATAAAACGTTGTCACTATCAAGAACTAGGAGAACAAATTTACTTCTTTGTATTAACAAACAACAATTCAAATTGATGTACACTTCAGTGTATTAATAAACCACAATTCAAATTGATGCACATTTAAATGTATTGTCATATTACATTTTAAACTGATGCATTAACAGACTGCATTTCAAAATGATGTACATTTCAATGTATTACTACATAACATTTAAAGCTACTGAACATTTCAATACATAAACAAATTACTTTTTCAAACAGACGTACATTTCAATGTATTAAAATACATTTCAATGTGATGTATATTTCAATGTATTAACAAACTACTTTTCAATGTGATGTATATTTCAATGTATTAATAAACTACATTTAAAGCTGACGTACATTTCAATACATAAACAACTTATATTTCAAACTGACGTACATTTCAATGTATTAACACACTATATTTTAGATGAATGTATTAAACAATAAGGAACTCGACAGTATTTAATGATGTACCTCAAATACATTTCTTATATTACATCATTAAACCGTTTATACACTATCAGAGCCCACATTACTTTAAGTTTTAGATCTTTGTCCTACGACCGACTGGAAGCATTTCAACCACAAGTGTTATTTATTTTCTGGAACTTATACAACGGAACAACAAAATGTGGTATTTGTTTTAATTTTTATTTTATTTTTTTTCTATTTTTGTTTCTGTTTTCCAGTTTATGTATAGACGTATAAACAGTATATCTGGAACTATAAATATATTTTAACTCCGTGTCGCTTAACAAAACAAAATTGTAAAGGGCCTGTTTCCAGTAATGTTAATTATCCATAGGAGCCTGCCCCCGTATAATTTCTTATCTAGCTCAACTACAGTTTTTTTCTTTTCCGAAGAATAATTTTACACCTTTCCGACACCAAGAATTCATAATGTCAGTGAAAATGTATTTTTATAAAGTTGTCATTTTGAGCATCAAAGACATAAGGTCGTAAATAAAAGAAGGTTATCTCGAAATTGTAATTCGCAACATAGTATAAATTTCTTTTGATAAATATTTCCAAAACATCGTGTTTATTCATAAAACATAAAACAAAAATTTTCTCGGATGAAAATGCACTTGCAGAGACACAATTATGAAGAAAAATGCCATAAAATTGCAATTTTCTCCCGTTATATAGTTTTGGATGCAAATTTCCATCACAAAATCGGATAGAGCTTTATTGTTTCATATGTGTACCAAAAATCCGCTAATTCCATGTGTTGGAACGTTCTCATATCGCCGCCTGAATGTGGTTGTAAATTGAAAGAAAAGGGGAAATGAGTAACAACCTTGTCTGAAACCCTATTATATAGCTTATTATATACAAAATTTGATATTGAATATCATAATTGTACCAACATACTAAGTATTAGCTGTTTACAGCAATCATCGGTGGCTTGCTATTTTGTTACTTTATCGACGCTTCATAAACCAATCGTTATTGTTTCAAGATGGAGGGTAAATGTGTTGGAGAAGGCTGTCAACTATACTTCAAGAATAGAAGTGCACGCAATGTAAATAGTCCACAATATAAATGCCTCCTAGATACGCTGGTGCAACAAGGATTGGTGTCAGCAAAGGAACAAGCACTTATTTGCCAGAAGTGCTACATGAAGTATCCTCGGAACAAAAATCAGCCAGAACCTGAACCCGAGCAGAACCAGGAAATAGAGGAAGAAGACAACTCCCCGTCCCATATCGTGCCGTTGCTGACCCTTCATGATCTTTTGAATGGATCATCTTCACACAAAAAATGCTGTCTCTGTCTTGTTACCTTTGCAATAAATGGAACCAAATCACCAGTCTTACCAAAACGTGCAAGACATCACCTGATCTATTCACACAAACTGTGGTGTCCCACCTTATCCCGCGTCTGCTCCAATCACCTTATTGGTTACGACTTAAATCCGTCTACAGAGGTTGTCCTTGATGGTACAGGTTCCTTGGAATCTCAGTTACCATCAAAATCGTCCGAAATCATTAATGACCTCCTAGAGGTGTCGCACGTCCTTTCACAGAACCAGTCTGCGTTTGCAATAAGCTTTTCTTTTCTTGATGACTCGGCATGCATGGCCTGGACAGGTTGGTTCAAAGATCAGTTCCTCGAAATCCACTCGCACTGTTCCCCATATCTTTCATCTGGTATATATACCAAGACTACACACTATGCTCTATTACTGTTCGGGGTAAAACTGAAAACCGACATTTCCTGGAGTCAGTGTTCTTATCTTTTTGGAATTTCCAAGTCAAGTGTGTCCAAAACTGTCCACTCCATAGTACAGGCATTAGACACATCGATAGTCCCACAATTTCTAGGTCCGGATCACTTGACAAGAGAACAGTTGCTCGGGCACAATACTGTCTTTTCAGAAGTATTTTTTGGAGATAAAGCCACTGCCATATTAGATGGCACCTCTATTTATATCCAGAAAAGCTCCAACCACAAGCTCCAGAGAATGTCCTACTGTGGCCAGAAGAAGAGAAACTATCTGAAATTCATGAGCATCGCCCTACCAGATGGCTACATTCTGGACACAGTAGGACCATTCACTGGCAGCGAAAATGATGCTACAATTACAAAAAAAAAGTAATGGACAAGCTAGTTACTTGGCTACAACCAGATGACAATGTTGTCGTTGACCGAGGTTTTAGAGATGTCCTACCAGTTCTCGAAGCCTCTGGCCTCAATGCTAGCATGCCGTCACACATGAAACCCGGTCAAAGTCAACATTCTGACGTCCAAGCAAATCTTGACAGAACTATCACCAAATCGAGGTGGATTGTGGAATCCTATCATGGTCGTCTGAAACACTGGACGTTCTTCCGAACGCAATTGGTGTCTAACAGCTTTATCAATGTCATCGAGGCTTTGCTTCGAACCGTCACAGTCTGTCTGAATGGTATTAGAGGACCGATCTACCAGAGATCTCCATAGAGAGATGCCCATCTGGATCTATCTAGACGGGCAAGGCCCGAGTTTGTCAAAATGGATGCATCTTCCGTACTGTTTCCCCGTCTCGATCTCGATTACTTGAGAACCATTACGTGTGGAACGTATCAGATATCTCTGGGTCCTGGTTACATCGCCGAACATTTAAGTGATGACGGAGACTATGAGGTGTGGCTTTACCAGCACTCCCCAGACCTTCTCCGATGTCAAATACATTATCGACACAAAAGCCAAACGAAATATAACGTTTGGATACAGTTCATCATTTCACCCGATGATGAGGCCCCAATAAAGAACTACTACTGCCAGTGCCCAGTTGGAGAGAGAACGATGGGAATGTGTGCGTACATCTCAAGTATCTTGTACTACCTTGGGTATTACAGGGCGCTGGAAAACCCTCGACCATTACAACCACAGGTGAAGAAATTCCGACAAAACTTGAAATAGTGTTCCATGCGGCAACGGAGTGCATATGTCGAAAGTATGTTTGGGGCTCGATATGAAAGATCCCCGTTACCATGTGACTAACCAAACTTATAAATATAGGTATTATACAATCGCTCGAAGCTATGAACACTCCCGTAAATGCGAAAACCAACCAAAATCATAAGGAACACGTTTTGTTTGTTGTTCTGTCTATTTGTCATCCAATGTCTTCAACCACGGGGACTTGTGAAGTAGCCATCTTGGATTTTTTTTTTATGAAAAAGTGTTTCTCTCACTTTTTTTCATATCTGTGTACATATTCTCAACATACCGAGCAAATACTCTCGTGTTTTTGTTAATTATCTAAAGAAAGTCGAAAATCTGCAATTCAACCATAGGCTAATTCAACCCAAGATTTAAAAATGTTCCACCACTTACATGTTGATGATTTTTTCTCTCATCAATAGCATATTACGTACTGTTTAATAGGATAAAAAATTGGTTTGCATCCAACGCCCATAAAAGGGTGTATTCATTAAAAAAACACAGTTTTTGTGTCTAAAATGTTATGATCGAAAATGGCATTTTTGAGATCGTTTTTTCCATAAAACAGCCAAATGACGCGATGGAAACATGATTTTTTTTGTCAAATCATGCCATGAATGTATTCTTTACGGTGACCATCATTTGATTAGATTTTCATTAATATTTTACATAACATGCACATTTTATCAACACTTAGACAGCTTCTGAAAGGTACAACTTTGAGGAGCCATAAAAAACAAACCAAGTGACCTAAATCTTTATACTTTATAGATTTGTGACCACAACGGCATGGGCAATGCACCATCAACAGGAGATTTGAATCAGAGAAGGGGCCATTTTGGAAACAGGCCCTTTGCATTTCATATTATTATATATTATATTCAACATTTACTATGAGTATTTCAAGGGATATCATTCCCCATGTTTTCGTTAAGTTTGAATGATGCCCCAAATATATTTCTCTAGCGCAATTCCTTTTCAGGATAGGCGGAAAGACATAACAGTTTTGATCGCGAATAACTCAAAAAACTGTTATTCATTTTCATGTTAAATATTGTTCGGTACATGTGTATATTTGATAAAAATATGATTAGCTGAACACATACTGGTTGTATTGTTTTAAATATTCTGTATCGGCGTAGATCAAAATCTATATATTGTTTCAGTGTGAGAAAACCCCTACAGCGTTCCTGTTTACTGATCCAAAGTTAAAGGACAAAATCACCGTTATAAAGACGACGTAATGACTTGGAGGATTTTAATAATACTGCATGCATGAGCCAAGCATGAGGATATCTCAAAAAAAAAAAAAAAAAAAAAAGTCATTTCATAGTGTTATTTTCGAGAACAAGGTCACTTGCATAAGGTTTTGTATTGTTAATGGGTTTGAAAAGTCTATAGAACATTTCCAATTCATTTCCTTGTCCAAAACTCTAAATCAAATATAATATTATAGTAATTATTCATCGTGTAAGTGCTTATAGTTGTTATATGTACAGTTTTCATAAGGAAGAATAAATGAGAGACATAAGAAATTAAAGAAAAAGTAGAATAGAATGAGAACAGAAAATGAAGGGGTGAAGGGGTTAATAATGATATGGTAATGTACCTTGATGTATTTTATAAAGAGATAAATGCTCCAATACTTGAATTCGTGGAAAAAATATCTTTTTTATGTAAGACTTTGACCAACTAATCATTTCAGTTAATGAAATAACAAATGGCAGAAACACACTACTTCCTGTCATATCAATTTGCTTGAATTTATCTTGTGATAAAAAAAAATGTTTAGAACACTATCACGTATACATGGCGGTATAGAGTGATTACTAGATAGATATCTTAACTTACACAGTGACATGTACTTCAAAGTTATTGCAAATGAGTAATACCATAATAATATTTTGTTTTAATTGCACAGGCGTTTTGTAACTCATTAAATGCCACGCTTGTGAGAGTTGACAACGCTGAGGTGAACAGTTTTCTCGTATCGGAAATCACAACACGGGGTAAGGATATAGATATCTGATTATTCAATCTATATTTTTTTCACTATACTCAAATAAGTGACAAGGAATGGATTTTTTAAATTTGGACATATTCTCAATTAATACAATTTAAGCTACCTTTACTTTTTGATAGCTGTAACTAGTCAACTACATAAAGGGCCCGACACTTTATCACTAGCACTTTACCTCTAGGTTGCGAGTTCGAAACGCACGCGGGACAGTTGCCTGGTACTGACCGTAGGTCGGTAGTTTTTCTCCGTGTACTCTGGCTTTCCTCCACCACCAAAACCAGACATTTCCATTAATGACCCCCGGCTGTTAATAGGACGTTGCGAATCAAAATTCAACTGAACAAACGAAAATGATAGATAATTTCGTTATTATAGGAAAAACCGCAAGTCTAATTGAATATCGCTAATACGATGGTGCTTTGTTTGTTATGTGTTTAGTACGGCAATGTGCTTTTGTAATGTGTGGAAACAGTTCCGAGAGCATATCATAATTAATTAAATTGATAATTAATATCCATGTCAAATATGAGTGTATCTTAAATAGAAGTGGAAGTTACAACTGTTTTATTTTCAGGGATCCCAGATATGTGGTTTGCTGCAAACGACAAGGTAGTGGAAGGCGAATGGGTGTGGGGGCCTGGAGATGATGTGTTGACTACAATGTGGGGCCCGTATGAACCTAACCCGTATGACAATACGCATGTGGGTTAATGTTGCGTCCCGTTTTGTTGCTCATTAGTGTATTCATGTAAAATATACATTGTTGTACATTGTTGCAACTTTTACATTCCAATGACGTCACATTGTTTACAGATCCCACGTTGTGTCTGCACTGCCTGACACGAAGGCTTCATTCTGTGTTTTTTAATGTTTTTGTTAGTTTTCTGATAATTCAATTGATCAGGTATGATTAAACAACCCCAATCGATATGAGGTGTGATTGTAATTTTAAGTTTAAACCGCATGTTGCGAAAAATACTTCAACTTTCACTTTGTCAGTGCATTCGTGATCGCAGCTTCGATCGGCTGTCATGGCAACGACGAGGACGGTGGTTTCATCACAGTGACGAATTTACAAACTTGCATGTGTACAGCCGAAAACTTCTAACTATACCTTATGTCTTTGGAAATCATCTGTAAATAATTAATTGAATTAATTACGATCCATTGCATTCGTTTATTAACGTTTGTTCGTTTCTATATGCCGATTTCGATACTTAAAACACTGAAGAGTTCCAATATTGGAGAATGAACATTAACACTTGCTCTATGAATCGTCCTAGAGCACCCGACTACCCTAAATCAATACTTATGAAACAGGTACGAGCGTGAAGGTAATTGCATGAGAGCAACGAAAAGTGCTGTACATTCTTACGAAAATGACAAACATCGTCAAAATTACTTAAAAAGTAGTCAATTAATCGGCATTTCTTCAATTAACACCAGTTTATAACGCCGTTATGTAACCATACTTGAATAAATAGAAGAATGTACAGCACTTTTTCTCGGTTTCTTAGCACGATGAATAAGTGTATCATATTTGTTTGTACGACAAAAAACGTTGGTCGGGTGCTCTGGCCATACTTACCGACCAAGTGTTAATGTAGTCCTTCGTGCCGGTCACGTGACCACGCGAGAACACGAGGAACGACGAAAACATCCCGATAAAGACGTTGGACACCTAACATTAACATCCGATCAAAAAAAACAAACATAACTAACCGGGAAATCATTAAATATTGAATTTATATTAAAACATGATGTTTTTTGTTCTTTTTTAATTATAAATGCAACATTAACCCACATGCGTAGTGAGGATTGTGCCGGTTTGCGACGGGTCACAGGACTATGGGCAGATTACAGTTGCACAAACAAAGCACATGTCGTATGTGAAGTTGCTTATGGCTTGTTTCCCTAATGACTTAATACTAATTTTAAATCTGTAACTAAGGAACATCAGGAATTATCCAGGAACACTAAAATGAACATAAGAACTATTTCATCATTACATTTTCATCTCAACCTATCTTCCTTGTATTCTTCTCTTCTGATTGTTCTTCTTGACGAATACTCTCATATAATACAGACTTGTTGTGTCTCTTCAATGCTCGTCCTAATATGATTCTGGCTGTTGTGTCTTTCACGCCTGTCCCATATAACCCTTGCTTTGGCTTCACATCGACGATCTTTCTCATATTACTCAGGAAGTTGGCGTTCCATTGCGTCCTTCCTCTTGTCTGATTGACGCCCATACATATATGACCCAGACGTTTGATGTCTTCTTGCCCTCATATAACCAGATTATAATACTCTTCCATATGTGTATATGTGGGATGGGGATATTTCACCCGAGGGGTCAGAAAATGTGGTGAAACCCGAGGCTTGCCGAGGGTGGAATATCCCTATCCTACATACACACATAATGAAAGAGTCTTTTCTCTCATATCATTACGGAATGTCTGGTGAAAGTGTCCCTCAGCCATCCATTTTCTTCATGTTTTAAATTTCTTTATTTGACGTTTTTACTTAAAAAAACTTGTGATATTCTGAAAGATCATACCCTATTCTGGCAAACTAAGTTTGCACACCAATTTCATTCATGTTGTGGTTAAGTGATGAACGAATAAACAATTCGCCGATAAAAATAACCGTAACGTGACCGACTTTTACGTGGTCGTGATCAAATTGTCAGCATCCGAGAAAAAGAAGTTCTATCAACAATACTGAAAGCCAACGCTGAAATGAGTTT
>NW_022983062.1:23498-85112 GCF_902652985.1 Pecten maximus
TCCACATGTATCTTGTAGCAGTTCAATAAGCTACATGTAGCAATCCAACATGTATCTTGTAGCAGTTCAATAAGCTACAAGTAGCTGACCAACAAGTCTTATGTAGCAGTTCAATAAGATACATGTAACTGTCCAACAAGTTTCTTGTAGCAGTTCAATAAGCTACATGTAGCAATCCAACATGTATCTTGTAGCAGTTCAATAAGTTACATGTAGCAATCCAACATGTATCTTGTAGCAGTTCAATAAGCTACAAGTAGCTGACCAACAAGTCTTATGTAGCAGTTCAATAAGCTACATGTAACTGTCCAACAAGTTTCTTGTAGCAGTTCAATAAGCTACATGTAGCAATCCAACATGTATCTTGTAGCAGTTCAATAAGCTACATGTATCAATCCAACAAGTATCATGTAGCAGTTCAATAAGCTACAGGTAGCTATCAAACAAGTCTGATGTAGCAGTTCAATAAGCTACAGGTAGCTGTCCAACATGTCTCTTGCAGCAGTTTAATAAGCTACAAGTAGCTGACCAACAAGTCTTATGTTGCTGTTCATCAAATGTATACCTTGTTTATCTATCAAATAGCTACGATATTATTGATGTCTACAGGTTATATAGGAGCTGGATGTGATGGGTAGGATACTCGAACTCGAACGGTTTTTCTCAACAAGATGTACTTTATTGCTTCAAATACACGTCTTGTGTGGTAAATTACTTCAACATGTCATGTATTATTAAACAGCCTGTAAACTTCAAACAACACTTGCCTAGAGCTACTTTTATATTACCCAGGAAAATATGAATGGGAATAGATATCGATTTACTCAAATAAAGATATATATCACGTAGTGAGCTGATTATACATGTTCTGAATAGCGGGATCACGATATTAACAGTACATTATAAGGGGAATATGTTCGTTTGTAAACTTAGCCAAATTATATCAGACAGGCAATGAGTATCCAATATCAATTGTGGGTTTATTTGAGGCTAAATTTATCTTAGATCAAAACTAACCCTGTTTTCATTAAAAACAATAAAGTTGACTATTTATGACGCGCGTGACTAATCATGACATTTTTAACGACTTACTTCATTGAAGAAAAATGTGTCAATTTTACATTCAGTTATAACCTTGTTATCTTATAATGGATACAAATATTTTGGAAACGACCTAGACACACATATTAATATATAAAATAACTTATTGTTCTAGACAGCCAGGGAAAGTGGGACAACTTCACCGCTTGCGATCATTATGATAAGTATTATGTGTTAGTGCCACGGATACAAAAATGTTTTAATGTATACTTTGATGTTTTATTTCGATGTTGTTTGTTTTATTTATATGTTTTTACTTGAAAAATATCCAATGGAATACAAAGCGTTCTATGAGATTTGGATGACCACAACCTCTTCACGAATGCTGTTTAGATATTTGGAATTCCGTTTCTCTTTCTTCCTCAGTCTAATCGGTCATAGTATTATCGTGCTTTAAAGGACCATCCCTCCGTTTAAATAAAGTTCTTCTGGTATTAAGTCCTGAAAATTCTTAATTCGACCCGAAGTATCACCAATTACCGCAAAGACATATTTGTGTATGATACGCCTTTTTCTGGTACATTTCGGAGTTAATTTCATTACATGTAGGCGTAAACACTCATATACTCATCGTTCGGACAAAGATTTCACAAATATAAATTGTGTATGTTTCTGATGTTCGAACGAAGTTATAATATAATTATGGTGCGGTAATTTTACCATTTGCTTCGTAAGGTTATATAGTGACAATCCAAATCTAGTGAAATACTTGAAATTAACACTTCCGCTACTGTTTTCAAGGAACAACGGTAAATACCGGATTGGCATGCGATTTAATGGCACGTTCTCGTGCACAAATAATGGTTTGGTTGACCAATGGGTGTACAATGGGTGGGGCAGATGGAACAGATGGAGAGATGGCAATTTAGAACCCAATGGCTGTCCTGAGAAGGAATGTGTTGGACTTCGTTACAATCAGATGTTCACAAGCCTGTGTTATAGACGTTTTCAGGCTCTATGTGAGACTGGTGAGTATGTTATCACTGAACACGAATCTTAATACAAATTGATCACAACTTAAAGCATGCATAAATAAGTCTAAACTTTCTCAGTGTTTGTCTTCACGTGGCATGCTTTTGTGATTCGTCCTCCCAAAATATATATTATATATATTGCCGGCATGATCACACACTCATTGAGCAATTATAAGAAGTCATGTGAACTTCTTGTGTACATATACTAGCGGACTTATCCTTACATTATGTCTCGGTCTTTAAATCTATTATTTATACATATATGAATTAAGCAGCACATTTCAAAACATCATAAACTAATGCTTTTGCATAAATAACACCAGCGGGAGAAAGAGTTACGTCATCTAATCAGACAACACTTATGACGTCAACAACTACGATTCTGAATACTTCTGACGTAGTGTTTGATCAACACGAACTAGATGCTAGATGTGAGTTGAGGATTCAATTGGCAATAAATACAACGACACTGTCTGTCCAAAGGCGTAAACGAATCAATGTGTGTGATTCCCGACCAACTAGTGTAGCCATCGGAGGTGTAGCTGGTGCCATTCTCGCCATGATTGTTGGAGTGATAGTTATACCTGATGGCATTGCTCTCGTAAGGTTCGTAAAAAATCGTTTACATTCTCAGCGAAAAGCGCTGGTTATATAGGTGAATGTACTGGACTCCGATATTTTTTTTGGTAGCAAAATAGTAGAGGATAGGCCACTGTGAAGTGTGAGACGATATTTCCGCACGACTGCATGAACAATACTATTGACTACGAATATTTATCCGTGAACAATCGTTTACAGATACAGCGCAAAATGTTGGTTGTATAGTTTGAAAAAACTGGTACTCACTATTTTAATTTGTTATTATTAGTATTAGTATTTCTTTTTTTTAAACAAAAGATAGAGTTATAGTCGCATAAATGCGATATGATATTTCCCTTGTGACTTCAAATGATATTTAATCAACTACGGAAACAGACTGAAAAAAAATATTTATATATTAACAAGTATATGATATTCAACCTTCGAGATGATTGCTTAGTACATGGCTTTCAGATAAAATCGATGGTAAACTTTTTGACATCACCTTATGATTTACTTTGCCATGTTTTTCTCATTTCCCCCGGCAACATTTCCGCGCAATCACAAAAAGACAATTATAAATATAACGCATTCAACACACGCTTATGAATATGGCACACAGGGGAGGGCGACATTAGCTGTTTGTAGGGCGATTAACAAGGCAAAAAAAAAACAAATAGCAGAAATCGACTGCTCCGGTCTTTTATCGATTGATTTCGAATGTTTAATTTGTATATCCTTTCTTGTGTCATTACTTATAAATTAATCAGTTAATGTCGGTGTATTGTGTACTTAGCGCTTACAGATGCATGTCTAATGATAAATTTTACAATGACTCAAACAAAACATGCCTTCCTATTTGACTCCCGATGATATTGATTCCATTAGCAAAAGGCTACCTGTAAAAGTTGATGTAGTTAAGACGGTTCACAGTGCAAAGCGTGGTCTGTATAGCTTGGTTTGTATAGTTAGGATTGTATAGCTTGGCTTGTATAACTTAGTTTGTATAGCTTGGTTTGTATCGCTTGGTTTGTATAGCTTGGCTTGTATAGCTAGGTTTGGAAAGGTTGGTTTGTATTGCTAGCTTTGTATAACTTGGTTTGTACAGCAAGGTTTGTATAGCTTGGTTTGTATAGCTTGGTGTGTAAAGCTGGGTTTGTATAACTTGGTTTGTATAGCTTGGTTTGTATAGTTTGGTTTGTATAACTTGGTCTGTGTAGTTTGGTTTGTATAGCTTGGTTTGTATAACTTGGTTTGTATAGCTTGGTTTGTATAGCTTGGTTTGTATAGCTTGGTTTGTGTAGTTTGGTTTGTATAGCTTGGTTTGTATAACTTGGTTTGTATAGCTTGGTTTGTATAGCTTGGTTTGTATAGCTTGGTTTGTATAGCGGTATTTCGTTATTAAGAGTCTTTCCAGCCATCCGAGGTGGTACATATCTGCAATTGTTGATATTTGTGCGGCAATTGTCGTTAGGCAGCATATACTTTTCCAGTTTTCTAAATTTCGATAAGTGTCATCATAGTATGAAAACGATGAAAACGGAAGAATGGTTCCAGAGGTGGACTAAATTAGTTGGTGTCACAAAACATACTAAGATATGTAGCAATCACTTTGTATATGGACAGCCTAGGGAGCAGGAACCCCATCCAGTTTTAATCGTGAAAGGCTATAAAGATAAAACTAATCCAGCTAGGGAACCCTGATCCGTCGGGTTATATTTAATTATCATGACACCAGTCACTGAAATTACTGATGATTATGAATAAAGAACTAAGCACTAACAAACAGGTCAGGATGTAAAAATCAAGGATCGACACATTGGAGAGACAGAATTTTGAGGATTATTTAGCATTGACGCAATAAAAAAACAACTCATATTAACCAGGTCAGGATATGCACCGGTAAACTGCAGATAACTTCAACAGTCGTTGATGCATGTTTATTAAGATGATTTTTTTTTTTTTGCACTCAGAGTACTTGAGAAATGGTTTTCAGTCTGCAAATTTTTGAAATCTTTGACCACATTATTGTTTCAAGTAAGCAAATGTGCATACATACACACACGTATTCATACATACATACATACATACATACATACATACATACATACATACATATATGCATACATGCATACATACATACATTCACACAAACATACATACATTCACACATACATACATACATACATACATACATACATACATACATACATACATACATACAAACATACATACATGTAAATACATACATACATACATACATACATACATACATACATACATACATGATGATTTTTATTACAATGTGTATTTAGGTAATCATTAGTCATGTTCTCTTTCAGAGTCAGTTCATACAGTAAAATTATTTGAGGAAAAAACACATATTATTAAATAAACACTAAATTTCATTGAAAAACAAATCCAACCAGTGCTTATAGACAACGTTATAACATATGTTAACCTTCGCCTAGGATTCTTATTTCAAAGACTCCCATCTTATGTCCTTTTTCTCCGTGGCTGTTTATGGACCATAAAGAAGTGGCATCATGTTGAGGTTGTTCATCATTCTGGTTTACTTGACAGAGTACAGAAAGATGAAAACGTAAAGGCACACACAGATTTATGTAATAAGGACGATTTTCTTATCAGAGTCTCAAACCTCATTATACCAGAAATCGTAAGACAGGATACCAAGTTCATGGCGTCAAAGACATTGTAAATGCAGAATAGCAAATGCAAGAATTCGCAAAGAGAGAGTTATAGGCCGTATGAAGGTTTTAATAAATACCTGAGGGACCAATTGTAAAATTTGCGGATATTGCAAATCAGATATTTAATGTTTGTTTGTGTTTGGTTAACTTAATAGGCATGCTTGATCCTGTGAAGCCAAAATGTTAACCAAGTGATTGGATAATTGTAAACCAAATTATAGTATGACTAAAATTAAACATGGGACAATAATCATATTCAAGAATAATTCAGTAATTTTCTTTATCTTGACATTTAGTAATCGCATGAGCCGTGGTAAATCAAACTTTAATGGTGTCAAATTATTTGAGTTATAAATATTTTAAGTGTATAGTTTTAGTATTAGCTTTGATTTTTGTCTTTTTGTGATTGCGCGGAAATGTTGCTAGAAACGGAGAAAGTGATGATGGATCAGCTATTGGTCACATTACCATGACCACAGTGAAACAAATAACTATTAAAAGACAATTAAAAAATATTAATAATTGATTTGTTTCAGTTAACCTCAATTACATTATTTACATCATAACAAATTTGCCAAAAGGGCCAAGTTTGATTCCAAGCAGAGACAATGGTTAGGATTAAATCAACTGCATACTCCATTTAATTGCTTCAAGGATTTTCATTTTAAAAGTTAATCTTAATTTGACTTCGTGGTTCCAAAATGAAATCAGTAACACTATCAGAATCAATATCTTAAATATCTTATGATTTTTTTTTTCTCGACTCAAACCTTAGTTTTCTGTATATACCAATCCACTACCATCCTCGTTGTGTTTGGAAATAATGAAGATAACTGTAACCATCCAGACATCACGTCATCTTCTGTGGGTTCTTAGGTCGGATCATTTCGTCCTATAATGTCAACGGGTTCTTTACCACTTTCTTGACCGTCGCTAAATCTTCAACCGCAGAAGGAATGCCAGCGTTCTATTCTCAATAGCATTCTGTCATTCTTGTTTCTGTCGCTGTATGGTATGCTCCTTGTTTGCATGAAATACCCAAGTTCGTCGCGCTTCATCTTACGGAGATCTTCGTTGTTTTCGCCAGCCGCCATTTAATGAAAATTAAAGTAGTGTAGACCGCTAACGGTCAGACAATGCTTTGGGTGCAGTTAAACATAAACTCTCCATGAAAAGATCTTTGGGGGTTGAACGATTATGTCTCTCTTACGTGTAGCCTGCTTACCATATTATGTATCTAATATTGGGGTTACATCATTGCAAGGAAATTTTGGCATGACGAGATTGACTTGTTGTGACGTCATCATATTTTGGCGTGACAAAATGCAAATGTTGAGCATGTGCAAAGAGCACGTGTTGTCTTTTACTCGGGTTTGATAACGAATATGCCCACAGTTCATAGATTTATTTCCAGCTTTAGACTTAAGATGTTTCTCTGTCAACACCTAAGGTATCTTCCGGAGCTAGTTTTTTGAGTGACGTCACCATAGTTTCCGCGTTGTTATTATGTTATTATAATGGTAAATATGCGTAAAAGACACAAAATTCTATGAAATGAAAAGATGTGCTATAGTGTCTTGTCGGATTCAGAATAGTATCACGGATACCTTATTTAGTGCCTTTTTGAATAAAAATTGTGAAACTAATTCCAGAAAATATTTTGATTTATTTATTTATTTATTTATTTTTGTAACGGGGATATTCATGCACAGCCATGTTCATTTGTTTACAAGCAGACATTGATAATCGATGGGATATGCAATTGTTTAAATTGGTGGGAGACACTAATCATACCCTACCTAGGGAGTGTGACAAATAAATCTCAACCATCGGTGGAATGAATGAATGTCAAACCCTCGGCAATCATCGGATTGGACATTTATGAATTCATACTCAGGTTAAGTTTTCTCTTTTTTCACACCTTTGCATATGTAAGGTACATTTGCCCATTGTTGACCACCCATGTGATATATCTCTATCGCACATATGTGCACAGTGAACGCAGGTCCGGGACAATTTTTTTTTTTTCAATGTGTTATATCACTGGGAAAATCCCTCAGTTTGTTTATATGTATTATAACTTTGACAAATGAACTTTATAATTTGTCCTATTTGCCATTTCAACAAATTATTAATTGTGACAATTGACCTGTACATTCAGCCATACTGTTTCTTTTTATCGAGAATTTCTTTATTTACAGAGGAAGACTGTATACTTTTCGTTGTTCAAGCAAGTATAGACGGGGGGATATGACGTGATGTTACAAATCTGTTGGCAGTTTCCTGAAAGCCTATCGCCACTGACAAACATTGATTTATATTTGTTGTTATCTTAACACTTTGACAGTCTAAATTGTTTCGCCATGTTCAATAGTTTTCAGCCATGCATGTCCAGAATAAGAGAACAATATAATGATAACCTCCTTGGGGATGAGGCAGGGAAATTGCAAACCCCGGGTAAGATTCCTTAGTTGCAAAACACGAGGCTTGCCGATAAATTATTATCCTGAATGAATAAGCAATGAGTAGTTGTCCCTTATATCGTAGCGACTATTCCGGCATACATGAATCATAACCTTCCTTTTTTTTATTTCTTATTTTGAAATTTTTGCCAAAAATACTTAAATGCTACTCTGAAAGATGATACCTGTTCTGGCAAATTGTAATTTTGCAGAAAAAAATCATCACTCTTATGGTTCAACATGAACGAATGCATAATTTGTCAATAAAACAGATTTAACTGTTATGTAAATTGGTATATTGTGTATGTGTGCAATACGGATGAGTCGGAAGACTCAAAGTTGATGAAGAACTTGAACTTGAACACACACCAGTTTACACATGATTTGTTTGTTTGTTTTTGTTTAACGTCCTATTAACAGCTAGGGTCAGTTAAGGACGTGCCAGGTTGTGGAGATGAAGGAAAGCCGGAGTATCCGGAGAAAAACCACCGGCCTACAGTCAGTACCAGGTCACTGCCCCACGTAGGTTTCGAACTCGCAACCTAGAGTTGGAGGGCTAGTGTTAAAGTGTCGGGACACCTTAACCACTCGGTCACCGCGGCCCCACATGACGTAACACCTGTGTACACATGAACATATATGTTGATAAGTAATCTAGTTCCGGATAGGTAATCATATTTGAAACAAAATCTATTTCATTACGAGAAATCAGTGTTGAATCATACGATACATATCAATGTACATGTATACGATAGCGAGCAGTCGTCACCAGATTTATTGATAACGAGTGATAGCATTATCATAGCAACACTTGATGTATACAATTTAATATAGAACATATTTGAGTTAAACAACCTGATGACAAACTTTCTAAATAATTTACAAGTAACTACGGGGTTTATCTGTCGTCTTTATATGTATTCGGTTATACCCTTATAGTCCGAACATCCTTTCATGCGAACGCCTAAATAGTCCAGAAATGCAATAGTCCGAATTCACAAAAGCACGAGGACGCCCCCACCCAATCCCCCTTCAAACACTCACACACGCGCATACATACAAAAACGCACATAGCACCTCCCCAGCCCCCCCCCCCCCCCCCCCCCAAAAAAAAAAATAAGATAACTGTTAAATAAAAAAATGAAATATGAAAGAGTCAATTTACCGCCATGCCTGTTTTAGATAATGACTGTTCATGAGGGTTAAAGATATTGACTGTTCATTAGGGAGGTAGTGTAAAGAAGGATACGAGAGTAGGGTGTCGTCGAATCCAAACTGCTTTTAGTTATAATTGATGGATTGTATTCAATTTTGTTTATATTCTGATCAAATTGCAAAAGCACACCCCAATCAAAAGGAACTACTTTTAATAAGATAAGGTAATCAGCCAAATGCATTTTCTCTGAAGAGAGTCGTATCAGTGAGATTGTGTTTCCTAATTGACCTTAATTAGAAGTGATTCATTTAAAGGCATTAATCAGCATATTTACCTCACTGGAGTGGATTCAGAACCTGCACCACAAAGCTATTTTGTTCTTACAATACAATTTTGATAGACAGTTAGATACATACATGTTATTGGTTTGATGTTTATACTTATATTGATATCATTCCTGAAGAAGTAAAACCTCCGAACGGCACAGATTAACAGCTTGCTCATGGTTTCACATTAATTTCAATATCATCTAACAGACGATTTGTCTATAACTTATACCTTATTTTCTGTCATATTGTTTTACTTGGCAGTGAGATTGTAGGGCCGAGGATCACTATATGAACATGCCGTTGTTTTGATTGTATGTAGTCGTGTAATAAGCTGCAGGTCTGAATCTAAAATACCCCTGCCTAGGTGATTATTGGTACGGGTTTTAACAATCTAATTATTGACACAAGGTATCATATATAAACACTGGGTTGTTGACCCTGTGATGCTATCAGATTTGACAAAACCACAACCTGAGGTCATATGATATATCACAGTATGAACGTATAATATACATGTACGTGATATCACAGCAACTGATAATTTGGTCCTGTATCAATGTATATTGTCGGGGATACAATTTAATTAGATATAAATACGACTGTATATATAATAAACATAAATGATTACATCACATCCGCGTGACATTTTGTTCTGTTATCGACATCATTTTAGAAGATTATCGTCCGGTGTTGTATCTATATATACACTGTATTATCTGTTGTTATATCTAATCAATTGACTGCTGTATGTACTGTGAACGCTTAAATCGTTCAGGAAAGATAATGTGTGCGAAATAATGTACCAAAGTTATATAGGTGAATTTTGTTACGTAGATGACGCATGTAATTAGTTGTGATATAACAAATAAATGTATACTGTATTCTTATATTTGATATAAACAGTCGTCACATTTTCGAAAAAAAGAGAAGAAAATGGGTTTAAGATGATACATTTTTAGATTTTCAGAAAGTCTGTTTACACAGGAAATTTCATTTTACTTGCAACAGAAAATAGTGCTTAGCATATTAAATCAGTCTTTTGGATAGTGGTGTTTAATTTCATGTATACAGTGTATAATCGATTTGTACTATTAGCTGCGAAATTTGAGTTTGTACTCGTAGCTGCGAGTTATGAAGCGGTGAAACGATAGCATGGCGCTCATTCTGTGTTGGACATAGGTAAGTTCAACGCTCATTTATCTGACAATTTAAAAAAAATACCATGGTATGAAGAGATATAATAAATGTATCAGATGCTAAGTTCTTAGCCTCGTATGTGTTGCATTTCACATAATATATATATTTTGATCCGAAAAAAAACATGGTAAAAAAACACCCACACCAGGACACAGATCATATTGAGTAAAGAACGAATAATTTTAGACATTAATGAACACCGAAATCCGTTCCGTAATTGTGTTAAGATATATATAGCAAGAACATACATGATCGTGAATGAAATATGAATATAAGAGATCAAATGCATGCTCATGCGAAAGAATACTGTACGGTCAGCTGAAATGTTAGTGTATGATCAGCTGTTGAAATAATGAGATTTTTTGAACGAACGGCTGTGAAATGACGATTTTTTTTGTACGATCATTTGATATTATTTAGAGTTAATGTAGTGTATTTGTCATATACAAGCATACTTGACCTTCACGAACAGCTAGATATTATTCCAGCCACATTTGGATAAGTTAATATTGGACGGACAAATTCAATATTTTCGCAGAAGCAATTTACCACGCTATTATAAATCACAGTAAATCTTTACTATTAATAGAAATAGGTCATAACCACGGGCACAAGATTATCGATAACACAAACAAATCACATCATCCAAGTACATTTGGAAGACAACATTTTACTCCCAAACAGTGATAAATCAACAATTAAAAAAATCTAAGCACCCCTCAACTTTATCTCTTTGACAAACGCCGAGCAAATTCAGATGACAATTAAGCAATTATACTTTCAAATTTCAAATGAACTGGTACAGGATAAAACCGGTGTCCAAGAAAGTGACGATTTGGACCATGCAATACACAATGCCTTTACTCACATATCTTTCAATTAAGCTTCTGATGATGTACACTTTGTGGAAGAAACTTGAAGTAAAAGGTTAAATAAGACTGACTATAATGCTTGATACACCTTACGGAAAAACGTTCATTACTGCTGATGTTAACAAAAATATTTTAAGCCAAAATTCTTAATTAACTGATATGTATTCGGTATCAACAGAATATAATATATATACTAGTACTACATGTAGTATTGGTTTCTCACGAAGAAAGTTTCTGTATTACGATTTACCACGAGAAAAAAATCAACCTGATGCTACCTTGGTTGTCAAGAAAATATATTCCATTTTACGAAACATGGTTAATGCAATACAAAATTAAAATGCAGTGTAACACCGTTTCAAATCAATGGTCGAGTTACACGTATATGTTTTTACATAAACGTACATTTCCTCTTACGGCGTTTTCAATAACGGATGAGGTGTTTTCTTAACAGGGTTTGACGTGCAGTAAGATGAATAAGTTTGAACTCATTTTTTAAATGTTTATTTGCATATATTGGAAGAAAAATGAAGAAATCTGGAAAGATCTGTTTCGAAAAGAGCCAAATCGGAATGCATCTAAACATATATAATCATAACGCTGACTAAACGTTGAAAAAACATTGAAACATTGAAAACTCGAACCGCGAAGGAGTCTAGTAATTTCACAATGATTAGAGTTACAAGTTTAAGGTATATATGATTGTTGTGTTCTAACACGTCATTCTGAAAGTGAAAATAAAACGTCTTTATTGAGATATCCAACTGAAAAGAAACTTCATGGAAAGTTCAAATGGAAAAAAAAAATAAGTATGCACTTTAGTTGCCACCATCAGAGAGTCCATCATCAACAAATCAATAAAACACAAAAGAAATTCTCAACACATCAGTAAAATTATTAGAGGACATCTGAGTATGTTTTTGAGTGCTAAGCCAGCCTGGAACGCCAATCTATACATTTCTCCACACGTTTTGCAGATTCCTGTCCTCTGCTCGTGCACAACCTTTCGGTGTTCTTTTAAGTTTTTTGAACAAGAAAATTCAGTGGAACAGACAGGGTAGTTATATTTCTCTCTTTGTGCGGCACTACCACACAGCTTTCAGTGACAACTTCAGCTGCTTTCGAACCTGAACGTTGCCTTGCATTTGGGGCAACTATCTTCTTGTGTCTTATCGCGCACCGCAATGTGTCTTCTGTAGTTCAAATGACTATTATACCCTTTTTGGCATTCCCAGAATGTATAACTATAATATTGTTTTTATTCTCAATTGAAATGTTGTAGGAGACCTTCACTCGTTTTAAATTGCTTTACACATTACGAACAGAGATGATCTTTTGACTTGTGTAGTTACAGCCCTTGCAACGAAACTCTGATTCCACCGTGTCTTCGTGGACACTTTTGTCTACACCTTCTACCTCAACAGAGTTATCCATTCTACAAGAATTGATAATGTTCAAGGTTACTGCTACTCACAGCCGGTTTTACACATAACTCAGCTAGGATTGGAAAATATATTCCCATGTTCACAAAAAAACTGACAGATGACCGCTCAGTTTGCAAATGAATCAAAGGGAACGAAATATATATAATTTCCAATATGTAATAGGTCAGTTATTTGTTGAACTAGAACATGTCTACTAATGAATGCAAACGTCGAATAAATCAATAAATAAATAAATCAGGTGACAGCGGTGGGTGTAAGCTAGTCCTTTTATGGTCGGATTTTATTTGTTTTTGTTTAACGTCCCATCAACAGCCAGGGTCATTTAAGGACGTGCCAGGTTTTGGAGGTGGAGGAAAGCCGGAGTACTCGGAAAAAAACCCTACCGGCCTTCGGTCAGTACCTGGCAACTGCCACACGTAGGTTTCGAACTCGCATACCAGTGGTGGAGGGCTAATGATAAAGTGTCGGTACACCTTAACCACTCGGCCACCGCGGCCCCTTTTATGGTAGGAAAACCATGTGTGTATATAACCGAGAAAATGTAGAGTTTCGGGAACATTGCTGTACTTGAAAGGTGCGGAACGTATACAAGCGCCGGCTTAACGTGCTGTTTTCGTATTGTTGGTCTGGAGTGTGGACAAAATAGAAGCATAAGAGGACGACTCTTTTTCACTAAATTTGATGAACTGTGAATAATTCTGGATATGCTTTAAGCAATATTTGAGAACTGGCTGAAAAAGGAATACATTTTATTGTTTCCCAGCTTTGCTTGGAGATCAACGTAAGATCAACTTGTTCTGTTCATGTCATGTATGCATTAAATAACGTAGTTGAACGTGCATTCTTAAAATAATGCGTATCGCCGATTGAACGGCGTTAACTAATGAGTGAAAAGAAACGTGTTATTGTAAAAGTGACGTTCCTTCATTTTGGAAGAAAATACAGTTGCTTATCAGTGAAAATTAATGAGCAGGTGGGAAAGAAACAGTATATATAGCTTATGAGTATATCACGATTTTTGGCCGTTGAACTATTTTCTGGAATAGATGTAAAATCCAAAGATGTTGAAGTACGGGCCGAGATATCGTATTATTAAACTAAATTGTCTCGAAGTCCGTAGGTTACATGTATTTACAAGAATATTCGAAAATCGACCCTTGTAGTCCGAACTCTAGAATCTAATTGGTTTTTTTTTTGTTTTTTTGTTTTTTTTCAGAACGTTACAAATAGTATAAATCTATAGTTAATACAATACAATATACAATACAATCATTTTTTTTTTCAATTGAGTGTCACGCATCATAATATAAATGCACAATGAGGATAATGTTAAAATGGACATGATATCCAGCCGTATTCGGATATGTATGCTCTTTGAATATGAAATGTCAGATCTTTATCTTTATACGACAAAGCCTATGTCGACGTTTAAATACTAATACGTTTTGTTGTAATTTATCGTTAGAGCTAACGTATATGCTTCATCATAAAATATATAGGTTTCGAGAAAATATATTGAAAATCATTATTTTGCAAATAATAACAAACTTGCCTCTGGCATTTAAATAATAAAAATACTTACACAGTGTACTAGATTATTCTGCACAAATATCGCAGTACGTAGGACATTCCCATACGAAAAATATTTAATTTTCAACGGTGTTCATACAAAATGGAAAAAAATCGCTGGACCTCAGGTAAGTTTGTGTAACGACCAGTCTCTATCACTAGAGGTACATCCGAGTCGTAGCTTAGATAAATGGCTACGGTAGGGGCGTGGCATATGGGATATGACGTACTATTCATTAATATATTTTTTTTGAAACATCTGTTGGTCCAATGTTTGTTTCCCTGGTTTCTTTAGTTTATTCACTGGACGCGATAAGTGCATTACCAATGTCATGCATTTTTTTTAACTCTAACGGTAGTGTTACTGTTAAGTATATGATTACATTTAATTCACTCGCGAGTTTGTTCACACGCACTTCGTGCCTATTCTAGATGACCATACATATACTTTATGTGTATATCAACGTTTTGAAGTCTGGAAATAATCCTGAAAATGTCATTACGCTGGTTTGATAAACAAGATAACCGATTCATATCTCCATGAGCTCCGATATTTTATGCGTGCTTCCTTAGAGCTAGGTAAACATAGTTGTAGTACAAATGATTGACATGTGACATTTCATTACTCACATTACTCACATTTCAAACAGTTGAAATAATTACTTTATTTGTCCTTAGTCTTCCCCGAACACCAACTCGGGTTAGGGTGGGGTGTCTACATAGGGGTCACGGTGTTTAATAGAGAGTTATAGTCTATTACAGAAATACCTTAATGTAAGAACACAGGTAAATCAGAACACGGGTAAGTCAATTCATCTGATAGGTGACAAGAAAAGCATTACCTGTTAATGATTTCCACAGTGTTTCAGAAATACTGTGTAAAACCTAATGGACATAGATATCACACTTTGGAAAATCAACATATTTTGCTTTGATATTTGAATTATCAACATCTTGGCATACAAAATCAATCATTTGATACTTTTGAATCATATTTTCTATAAAAAAGTTTGATCGATCAAACGTTGATATTATGTAAAATTAATTTAATTCATGATTATTTTCAGATTTAGTTTAAATACTTCAGATATACGATTGTTAGGGTTTAAGTTATTGTTGAATAGGGAACAATCAACCAATTGAAAAAAATCGATTTCTGAGACATTTCCTTTGTATATAAAGTTGAGCCAAGTATCAAATGTCTGGCAGTCACTGATTGGTCAGTATGTTATGAAGTTAGAAAATATATATTTAGCCTGATAGGTAACTATCAATAAGAAATGTTGATATAAATTTCGTCAGCCTCATTGATTTTTGTCATAAAAATTCGGGTAATAATAATAAACAGATAAACATTTAAGATTTTTGAGAATATTTACTGCGAAATTGACCCATTTTCAAAGTGGCTACCCTGGAAAAAATTTGAACTGAAGGACCCAACTGTTTTATTAGGTGTTATATGATACCCTAGACCTTTGTTATCAACCATTATTGTCATATTGAATTCAATAATTTGAATGAAATATTCAAAAACGTTAACACTAAATTCTATGGAAAACCAATAGGTTGTTTGGTCCCTAGACTTGTTGTAGTATTCTTTAAAAGTTGTATCTGTGTCAGGTTAAGTTATAAGTAATCATTTTTATTTATATTTATTACTTTGATTTTTTTTCATATTTGTTATCATATAACACTATATAGACCAGTTACTGCAGGACTCTTGTAATATTTTTTGTAACGTTGTACTGTAAATGTGGATATTTTCGCGTGTGGAAATTTTCGCTTAGCCAGCTTCCAAAGTGTTCGCGGTGTGGATAATTTCGCGCCGCCAAGATGTTTTTGCCCTAACTTGTATTTTTTTATATTTAGTATTTCTATGTGTTAATATATTCGCGTGTGGAAATTGTCGCGGAAATTTACGAGATTTAGCGAAATAAGCGAAAATTTCCACACCGCGAATATTTCCACTTTTACAGTATCTGTTTCAGGTTTCCTTCAAATAGCTTTACATATATTGCCTTTTTCCATACTTGTTTATATTATCACATAAATACCTTATAGGTCAATTCTTGAAGAACAATTGTAATTTTCTTGTATGTACCTGCTTTAGGTTCAGTTAATTGTATTTTTTGTTTGTCACACAGGAATGGCGAACCCGCAGGTCAACGTTAAGTTGATCATCAACATATATTGTCATTATTAATAGTAACATCCATAATTTGTGCTTTTAATTGAGACAACAATTTCTAAGTTTCTTTATTTTTTATCTATATATTTAATCTGATATTGCCGTTATTTATAGTAAAACATATAGTAAACCATAGTACTTTGAAAATACAAATATTTATTGTTATAATATTGTCATTTCATTGTTAATAGTAAAACAATATATACGATAGTACTTTGAATTTAGAAAACTATATCTGATTCTAATGAGTAGACCCTATTTTTACCTGCGTTGGTGTTCAATATTGAAACAGACTATAACATAACTTCAAAGAACTTCCTACATAACTGCCTTCCTTTGTCTTTACCAGTGTTTGGGGAATGAGCCTTAGTCAGAAGCTAGGTATCAGGTTTAATCCGGTGTCTCCAAAAACTGAAAATCCAGGTATTTGTTTTTAGGGGCAAACGGGATTTCTTTACACGGCGGTCTAATTATCAAGTAGACGCCAAAGACCTGTATCTCTCTCATCTATCAATACCGAAATCCAAGTAAATACTAGTAATAAAGGTAGATATTTGACAATACTATAAAAAGCTGTATTTAAACTTATATTTTGAGAAGTGAAATTACATGAACATATTAAATTTCATTAAAATTGATTATCAAACATACATGCCAAAATATTTCAAACATATTCCATACATTTTCTGCAAGACGATAGTTCTATAAGCTTATAAGACTGGGATGTCTATATATATATTTTTATCTCGTGTTAACTTTTTACTCTGCTTCAGCTGGACATAGTAGTATACAATACATCTCATCTTTTTTACCGATTGTATACGTACACATTCGTTTGCCTCTATATATATGAACGACATACAGCGCCCATACTCAATATAAAGAGAGTGGGCCTGTAAACAAACATTTGCTTCATATTTGTTCGGTTTTTGGAATTCAGAGATTTTGTCAGATGATAGTGAATTTTACATATAAATAAAACGAGGATATATATATATAAATATATATATTTACTTTTGAGAGAAACAGGATGACAAGTAGCATACCTGGCCTGACCAGTTAAGTAACTCAATTAACATTAAAAGATTTAATCCGAAACAATGAGGAATATGGAACTGCACAGCTTGTCGAGATGTTATCAAACACATTTAAAATATAACACGTTTTCAAAGTGAAATTAGACGGCAAAGAAATCCAAAATGTCCAAAAAAGATTAACCATGAAAAGTATATGTTATTGGTAAACATATATCTTACCAATATTTGTGCTTATTTTTAGTAGAATCAAATATTTAAGATACTATCTTTTCGACACACACTCTACACACAATACACTACGCAATGTGTTTGCTTATAAATCATGTACATCTATAATGAAACTGGTCCGGGTATTTGTACAAACGTTGTATAGATTAAACGTTGTATAGGTCATATGCAGGGCTAACTGGCAGATTACTACGCGAGCGTAAAACGCGTTGTGAGGTTTTTGTTTCTGACATAACTAACCAACTAACACGGGTAAACTCTGTCCAACATGACAATATATGAGATATGTACCTTTTCAATATGTGAATTACCCAGGAAAACTGCTACCAATCGAAGAAAAAGCAGTGTCGTAAGGAACTTGATCTAGGCGAAACAGTAGCTGGTAGTGATTGGCTGATTAGGTACAATCGCAACTTCTCGTACAATTCCGTCAAAGCTCGGAATCATATCTCGAACGTAGGCCGGCGCAGTGATATGTTGTGAATGTCAACATTTCCTTCGCCGGATGTAACTGGTTCACTCGGTCCGAGATACTTCCGCAAAACAACATGGCTGATTTTTCCACGTGTTTGGAGTTCGCAAAAGCGAAACTGAAACTAGATTACGATCTGAAGGATAAACAGATAGATACACTCAGAAACGTGTTTATCGGGTCAGATTGCGTGTCTGTACTTCCCACGGGCTATGGGAAAAGCGTCATCTTTCAGTTGTTGCCGTTTTTGTTGCAACGGAAACGTCAACTGCAAACACCAGCGATCGTTATAGTTGTAACCCCTTTAAGCTCCATCATGGAAGATCAGGTGTACAGTTTAAGAGACAAGGGTATCAAAGCATGCTTTTTAAATATTGATGGAAAACATGCGTCTACATACACTGATGACAAAGTTAGTGATGACGATGATGATGATGACGATGATTCATGTGATATAAAGTTGCCTAAGTCTGTGTCCATGAATGACATCAAGAGAGGAAATTATAATTTGATATACGCACATCCGGAGACGTTAATCAATAGTAAGACATGTTCCTCTATTCTCCGATCTTCCGTGTACCAGGCAAACGTGGGGGCAGTTGTAATCGACGAGGTACATATGATTACAGAATGGTGAGTGAAAATCAACAAGAGCTTAAAATTCAAATTTTGTATTTAATATCGTAATGTCATCAATATAAAAAATATGTAATACCTTCAGTCTGTCCATAATGGAGCTAATATGGGTTACAACTAGATCAGATCATTCTGTACACTGAGACGTAGAATAAAGGCTTATGGAGACATTAATTACATTTATTACATAACACATGCCATTTGAGGTGCATTAAAGGGGTGCATTAAAAACGATGAAGCACACGTACATTAAACATGCAAATGAGCCTGGTCACTGTGGGAACAATATTGTGACGTCATATATAAATGACGTCACGCTATTGTCTCGTAGTGAAAATGGGGCTTCCGTTAATCGTCGCTATATAGAAGAGAAGCATTGAGAATACATCAGTAAGCATGTTTTTCGAGTTATAAATAGAATCTAGCACTCATGTTTATGTCATATTGAATTTATTGAACTCGTTTAAGGTGCATTAAAGGGGTGCATTAAAAATGATGAAGCACACGTACATTTAACATGCAAATGAGCCTGGTCACTGGGAACACTATTGTGACGTCATATATAAATGACGTCACGTTATTGTACATGACGTCACGCTATTGTCTCAGTAATGAAATTGGGGCTTCCGTTAATCGTTGCTATACATGTATAGAGGAGAAGCATTGAGAATACATCAGTAAACATGTTTCTCGAGTTATTAGCTCACCTGCCCGAAGGGCAAGTGAGCTTATGCCGTGGTGCGGCGTCCGTCGTCCGTCCGTCCGGCCGTCCGTCTGGCCGTCCGGCATCAACTTTTTCATTCAAACAACTTCTTCTCAATAACCAAGAGGCCCAGGGACTTGATATTGGGCCTGTAGCATGCTGGGGTGAAGGGCTACAAAGTTTGTTCAAATAAATGGCCTTGACCTTCATTCAAGGTCATATGAGTCAAATAGGCTATAATCTTCAAACGACTTCTTCTCAATAACCAAGAGGCCCAGGGACTTGATATTGGGCTTGTAGCATGCTGGGGTGAAGGGCTACAAAGTTTGTTCAAATAAATGACCTTGACCTTCATTCAAGGTCATATGAGTCAAATAGGCTATAATCTTCAAACGACTTCTTCTCAATAACCAAGAGGCCCAGGGACTTGATATTGGGCCTGTAGCATGCTGGGGGAAAGGGCAATCAGGTTTGTTCAAATAAATGACCTTGACCTTCATTCAAGGTCACATGGGTCAAATATACTGTTATATTCAAACAACTTCTTCTCAATAACCAAGAGGGCCAGGGACTTAATATTGGGCCTGTAGCATGTTGGGATGAAGGGCTACCAAGTTTGTTCAAATAAATGACCTTAACCTTCATTCAAGGTCACAGGGGTCAAATAGGCTATACTCTTCAAACAGCTTCTTCTGAATAACCAAGAGGCCCAGGGACTTGATATTGGGCCTGTAGCATGCTGGGGTGAAGGGCTACCAAGTTTGTTCAAATAAATGACATTGACCTTCATTCAAGGTCACAGGGGTCAAATAGGTTATAATCTTCAAACAACTTCTTCTCAATAACCAAGAGGCTCAGGGACTTGATATTGGGCCTGTAGCATGCTGGGGGAAAGGGCAATCAGGTTTGTTCAAATAAATGACCTTGACCTTCATTCAAGGCCACATGGGTCAAATATACTGTTATCTTCAAACAACTTCTTCTCAATAACCAAGAGGCCAAGGGACTTGATATTGGGCCTGTAGCATGCTGGGATGGAGGGCTACCAATTTTGTTCAAATAAATGACCTCGACCTTCATTCAAGGTCACAGGGGTCAAATAGAATATAATCTTCAAACAACTTCTTCTCAATAACCAAGAGGCCCAGTGACTTGATATTGGGCCTGTAGCATGCTGGGATGAAGGGCTACCTAGTTTGTTCAAATAAATGACGTTGACCTTCATTCAAGGTCACAGGGGTCAAATAGGCTATAATCTTCAAACAACTTCTTCTCAATAGCCAAGAGGCTCAGGGACTTGATATTGGGCCTGTAGCATGCTGGGATGAAGGGCTACCAAGTTTGTTCAAATAAATGACCTTAACCTTCATTCAAGGTCACAGGGGTCAAATAGGCTATAATCTTCAAATCACTTCTTCTCAATAACCAAGAGGCCAAGGGACTTGATATTTGGCCTGTTTGTAGCATGCTCAGAGCTAACAGTCACCAAGATCCGATCTTAGGCCAATAGAATGCTGGAATGAAGGACTAGAAAATATATTGACATGAATAAACCTAGCTTACTCTGATATTTGAATAAAGTTGTTATCTGAATCGGCATAGTATCTGTAGAAATGACCTCAATCAACTGCAAATTTGCTGTAGAGCCAGGTGAGCGATACAGGCCCATTGGGCCTCTTGTATAATAAATAGAATCTAGAATTTATTGAACTCGTTTATTAATTTCATATGAAAATAATACACTTGTGCAATAAATTCAATATGACATGAACACTCGTGCTAGATCCTCTATGTAATTATCTATATCCGTGCTATCTCTTTATCTTCAGGGGAGAGAATTTCAGACCCGCTTTTAAAAAACTGGGTGAAACAACATGCATTTTCCCAGAGGCTGCACACCTGGCACTTACCGCCACAGCAACACCAAAGAAAATAAACGAACTATGTAAAATATTACAATACCAGCAGCCTCAGGTGGTCACTGTCAATCCCGACAGACCAAACATCTTTTTAAATATTGAAAAAAGGCTACCAAATCTCCACAAATTTGAAAAATTGGACAAAATAATTGAACCTATTGCCGACGGACTGAAGACTCAATTAGGAATCTTTCCTGTAACAATTGTGTATATGGAGAGCTTAGAAGCTCTCAGTTACTGTTATCAGTATATATCGTACTGCCTTCAGGAGTTACAATACAGTGGTGAACAACTTCCTGAGAACCGGATCTTCGGTCAGTACCACAAAGACTACACTGACGATATGAAAAGACACATAGTCACTGAACTTACAAAGGAAAATCCTAAAATTAGACTCGTTCTGGCCACAGTTGCATTAGGTATGGGTTTAAATGCACCGTCAATATCACAGATCATTCACTGTAGACCACCAACTACCATTGAATGCTATATGCAGGAAATCGGCCGTGCTGGGAGAAATGGTCAGCCAGCTAGTGCCCTTCTTTACTACAACAACAGTGACATTTCAAAGGCTCGAAAAGGCATGTCTGACGAAATGATAAACTATTGTAAAAATGAAACCTCATGTTCTCGTACATTTTTGGTGCAGTATTTTGGGTTTGAACAAGTGCTTTTCAACAAATCACCTGTTGAATGTTGTTCAAACTGTAAAAAGCTGATATGGGACTGAATAGCAGCTGAACACTTCAATAGATGTAACCTATACACTGTACATAGTAAGGAAAAAAACATGTACACTTATCCTATTTTAGGATGATAGTGATGAACTATAGAGCTAAACAGTAATGCTGTTAGCCTTTACTCTCTGTCCAGCTTGTTTGATCAATAGACTTTTTGGCAATTATTTTCCTCTGAAATTTTGCATCCTGACATTACAATACATATATACATTATTGTATATATAGTGTATATGCATACCATATTTATCCTGCAATAATCCCAGGGGTCCAACACCTAAACTCTTGACTCAAAGTAGGGGGTGGGCTTATTACAATACAATGAAATAGCACTTGTAAGCATTTCTACTGAAATGTATTTCACATGGGTGGGCTTATTACACGGTATGGGCTTATTGTTGGATAAATATGATGTATCTGTTATTGCGAATAATGACGTCAAAACCCTGAAATTTTACTTGTCTCCTATAAGAAAATGTTATTAAAATTGGTTGGATATTTTCTCAAATGATCACCAAAAAAACCATTTACTGAACAATCTACATTCGTGTATGACTAAAACCCGCAACAGATTGACTATTCATCATCACTGTCAGATTTGTCACTGTCCTCATGGATAGCAGGCAGATCTCTTAACAACCTCTTTATAGTGTTTTTAATGATGCCTTTGAAATGACTTCTGTGAAAATCGAATGGAGAACGCTTGACTTTCTGTTGCAACTGACGTCCACCATGAATACTCCAAATATCCAATTTCTGTAGTGTTTTCAACAGAGCACTTGTGTCATCTGACCTACTACGGACCTTGTGTGTTGACTTCAGGTTCTTTACCTTTGTCTGCTCGTCAAAGGCATCACACACACTCGCTATTACTGGTGCTGCCCTGGTGACATTAACAATAGCCTTCTCGGTTTTGTTAGCACCCAGGCCACGAATAAGTTCCTTCAAATACTTGACTTCATTTTCCTTTTGAAGGTCTGCAGCCTTATTATTTCCAATACCACCGGTCGGATTTACAACAGAAGCTGCCCTTACTTTCATTGACATTTGTTGTGATAGAGTGTGTTCTGTTTTTAAGATATAGTCTATGCACTCAGTTAGATATTTCGACATAGCAGAATGACTGTAGAAAAATGGAATCATCTGCTTGAGAATGACATTGATTCTGTATATGTCTCCCTCGTGCAAAGCATCTTTCATTTGCAGAATAATAAAATACCACTGCATGAAATTCACCACATAGTTGTTGAGATCATCCTCAAGTTTCGGTGGTTTAAATGTCACGAACTTGATGGGTGCAGTCACTCCTGGTATGTTAACACGACATCCATGAAGTAGTGTGTCCACTTTGAGAGACACAATTACCTTTTTTCCTGCAACATCCAACACTACATTCACAGTACCATTGTCGGGGCGTGCCACAGTTGTGAATACTACTGGTGGCTGCGTCATGATGGATATCTGGATGTGCATCTCATCCGTGATTGGTTCCTGAAAAGTAACATGTACAGATGTATATAAATTATGTTGTTTATAGCTTAGGGCTATTCCAGAATTTGATGTGTGGTGGGGGCGGGAGGCATAATTTTGAGACCCCACCACCCATTAAATATTAAAAGTATAATAAAACTGATTTACTATTGAGAATACTACGCAGATGTAGATTTAACCCCACCACCCATTTATTTAATACTGTTGCCTCCTACCCCTCCCATACGGATATGTTTGGAACAGCCCTTAGTGGAAAAGTGCTTTGAACACTACAGAGGGTCCAGATTTAGTTTAGTACATTGGTTCAATTGTATTTTCCTTTGATGTGAGAAGTTGACATTCAAAAGTGTTTAAAATCTTTCTTTGAAGTTTGATGTAAAGTGTACATATACCTGTAGTGTACACCAAACAAAGACAAGAATGTGATCATAAATTGGTTTCATCCGTTATATGACAAACTTTAAACTAAATCTGGACTCTCTGTATATATATATATATCCATTGTATAATATAATATATTATACATGTGTACAGTTTGGGAATGTAGAATATTCCTTCATGCTGAAACGTACAGATATTTTAAATATTATTGAAGTACATGTAGACCCTCAACTTGAAGTGTATATAGCTGTATTTAATAGCTCCAGTACCGGTATATCCAATTAAACTGTCTTTGAGTTTTAATGTTTTAAACTTTGAAAAGTTATTCTATTATAGATTGCAGAATGAGTATACATACAATGTAATATTACTGTACATTGTGCATTAGTATAGTTAGTTTGGGTTGTCAATAGTCCGCTATTTAATAAATCTGGTTTTTGTAAAGATTCATGTATGTTGATAATTCTCCCCCTTTTTTACTGTTTTTGTCGCCTTGTCCGGACTTGTGATTTTGTATTGGATTTTGGTACTTTTAATTTACCTCCAGCTCAAATGGTATGAATATCTCTGCCACAACTTCATCCATAATGTTGTTAAAAACTTCTCTCTTCTTGGCATTGATGAAGCTGCGGATCTTGTCAGGAAGGGCATGGTGCATTGGTTTCCCATCTGTGATGTTGAAATGCTTCATGATGTAGGCAATGAAATAGCTGTGGCCACATGTCAGCACAAAGTCTTCATGTGCCTGTAATGTTGATGAAACAAGATTATGAAAAACTGGAGAAAACCTGGACAATATCAGTCAACTTCTCATATGCCCTCAATCTGTGTTTGTTACATTTAAAATTTATACATTCTTGTGACTTTAAAGTCATACAAATATTATCCAGACCAAAATAATGCAAAAAAAACATTACTAGTACTATTTTTGAGTATTAAAGTGTTTGAATTGAAGTAACAGCCCATCCAAGAGAAGGAGTCCATGGGCAGATTATCTAATATTTTATAGTGTGAAATTTTGAAATCAGGACTGGTATCTTCTATTTTATACACTGGTGGTCTTGATAAAAAAAAACTTGTCAAAGGTATTCTAAACACCTGTGTGAAGTTTCATAAAATTTGAATAATTGAAGCAACAAGATCTAGAGCAATGACGAGGCAAGTGTAACAGACGGAAAGATGGGCAATTTTTCCTATAAAACCAAAATAAAATATACCGATATGTCTGTTTCATGGAATGCTTATAAAATCTTTAAGGTTGGTTGTGATTTATAAGGGCAGCCTATAGGTCAGGTAACCCTAATTGTAAACATACATTTTTGGCCTTAAAATGACAAGACAACTTACTTTGAATCGACTCTTAACTTTCCCATTTACATTGGACCGTTGAATCTGGCACTTCATATTGGCTAAGGTTCCTGCATCCCGTCCTTTAGACAAATTCAGGAATTTCTTGCACAGCTTCTGTGTAGACAATTGCGAAAAATTTAATTAAATTTTGTACTTTTAAAATATTTCATTTAAAATTTTCAATAGATTTAAACAACAGCTAGACAACAAACAAAAATCTTAACCCAATGGTGGAGTCATTTTATCATCTTCCACCTGAGAAAGAGTGGTTTGTAATTGTATGTTGTATAATATAGATTGTGCATGTATACACTTAGTCTTACTGCATTTATTACATTTATTAACAATTCATATCTATATTTACCTCCAAGAAATCTTGAAGTACATGAAACATTTCCACCACCATTGGATAGAGCCTTTCAAACCTCTGCTCTGCTGTTCGTGCTCCTGCTCTCAATCCTTTAGCACCTTGTAATCGGACTCTTGTCAGCTGATCACCACCTACTGGAATCTGGAGATTATCCAATTCACCTCCTTCAAAAGATTTTAAAATAATATGAATGCAACATTTAAAAAAAATTCACAAAAACAAAAAAAAATGCATCAAGAATCATTCATATAAATAAATCCCATGTGCACACAAGAAAACAATACTTTGTTGTATCGATCCTGGGATATCATATTACCATATTTATCCTGCAATAAGCCCAGGGGGCCAAGATATAAACTTTGACTCAAAGTAGGGGGTGGGCTTATTGCAGGACAATGAAATAACATTGGTTGGGATTTCTACTGAACTGCAAAAGACATGGGTGGGCTTATTACCAGGCATGGGCTTATTGGCGGATCTTGCTTTTGTCGATTTCATGGGGTGATGAATTGAGTTGGTCTTTAAACAAATTTAATTAACTGCGGCGCATTGATACTGGCTAAACGGTGTGAAAATAGGCCACAAATTAATGCGCCAATGTTTTTTTTTTTGTAATTTATATTTTATTCAGTTAAACATATATTATCAACAAACACAAGACATCTACATTTTATGGTCATTCACACCTTTCAGCACTGATGTGTATTTCTATTATAATTTACTACGCACAAGCTTACACACACACATACACACCAACACACCCCCATTCTCGCCCCCCAGAGTCTGCTAAGTTACACCACCGTACTGACCGAGTGACATATGAAACGAAGGGAAGTAACTCTGACGAATGAGAATGACACACCCCACGCAAACACCTTCCCACACACATGAATGTTCTAGTACATATACATACATGTACACAACACTATACACATATACATGTTCATACGTACTACATATAGTCATATACTAACTATTGCATATGACAATGAGCACACATGCTTTACTACACATACATGTACTATTTTGATATCCATCCATTGGCATGTACACACAGCACTTACATGAAAACATATCCACATACCGCACCTACTACAACTCAAATATACCCATACAAGTGCACACATTCTACACATGTTGTATATATTATTGTATACATACATATATAAGAAAATGCATATTAAACACACATTCTGTTTCTATTATCCTGCTATTCATCCATGTACAGACAAACAGACAGACATACACACAGACAGATACATAAACCAACACCAACCTACTTAGACAGAAAGATACAGACAGACTAAACAGAGACACAGACATATACAGAAAGACTGACAGACATACACACAGACAGACAGATACATAGACTAACAACACCAACCTACTTAGACAAAAAGACACAGACAGACTAAACAGAGACACAGACATATACAGAAAGACTGACAGACATATACAGACAAACAGATACATAGACTAACACCAACCTACTTAGACCGAAAGACACAGACAGACTAAACAGAGACACAGACATACAGACAGTATTGACATACATAAATAGAAAGATAAATAGACAAAAAAGGGAGAGAAAGGGGATGGAAAAATCACAATATATTATCAGAGCAAGAAAGCAAAATTATTGACCAGTTTAGTGTTTTAGAGCCTAGGAGACATGTCAGTTAAATATATTATGAAATGAAAGCTATAACCTAATTAATTTTTCCCATTTTAGCCATTCGTTTCTAAATCTCTCCTTATACATACCTCCTTTGCTATAAGCTACACATCTTTGTATATTAAAATAGTCCTGTATAGTATTTATTAAAGCATTTAAATTTAAGGACTTGTGCAGACAGCGCATTTTATATATGTACTGTTTAATTACAATGAGAATTTCATTATCAATTTTACCATTTACATTTTGTGTGAGAAGACCAAATAAAAATGAATCTTTATTAAAACCAAAAGGAATAAGGAGTGTATCTAAAAGAGTTTCAAAGCTAAGAAGAAGATTTTGAACCTCCTGGTGATTGATTCTATATTGAAACCATTGGAATTTTGTGTTATTAGTTACAATAAACGGAAGTTTGAAAACCTGACTCCAGTAAATATTGCTTCTATCAAAAATTGAATTCCATTTTCTTTGTCCTGAGGGCACAATATTATTTCTGATCATAATGTTATAAAAGTGTTTTGACCCTTTGAAATGTTTAAAAAAAAATTCAAAGTTTACTGGAATAAATGGACGTGTTATTTCCAGCATGGGGAGAACAGGATTGGGATTGAACTTTTTTACAGCTGAAATGACACTATGATATTGGAGAAAATTAGTCCGTATTCGATACAGTTGTGTAAAATCTTGAAACGTATAAAATGTACCAGCATTATGATCCTTTATCAAATCATTTATATTTACAACTCCTTTCTTATACCAGTCTTGGAAAAAAACAGACTTTTTGTCCATAGTAATTTTGTCATTAAACCATAATGGTGCCTTCAGATACGCATTTATACAATTAATATTTATATTTACTTCATTTGATGTAACAAACTTTCTACATGCTTTCAAAACATCTATCCAAAACAAATTTTTACATTTCTTTTCACATTGCTGTAAATAGTCTGAGCCACACTGTATCAACATATCAGTATTCACATATGTTTTTATAATTGCTTGCCATTTGGAGGTGCTAGAAAATAATCTTCTTATCCAACCTAACATAAGAGAGTCTATGAAAGCCTTAATATTTATCATTTTTAAACCACTATTAATGTAGTCTTGAACAATTACATCTCTTTTAACTTTGTCAACTTTGCTATTCCATAAAAATTCAAAGAAAATAGTATTTAACTTACTAATAAACCTATAATCTGGGTTGGGTAGTGAGATAAATAAATGATTAAATTGTGAAACTAAAATTGATTTAATAATGTTAATTCTACCAATTGGCGTTAAAATTCTCCTGTTCCATGATCTAATAAGAGATTTAAGCTTAGTTAATTTCTTATCGAAATTGAGCTTTGGAATCTCATGTAAATTAATATGGAATTCAATTCCCAAAAGTGTAAAATTTTCCCTTCCCCACTGTAAACCCAGATCTGGAAGAAATTTGTCAGAACTAAACTTTTTACTACCTATCCAAACCACTTGAGTTTTAGAAATATTAATTTTTAATCCAGATATATTTGCATAAAAATTAAGTTCGGATATTGATTCCTGTAGAGATAGTTCTGTACCATCAAGAGCAAGAGACGTATCATCTGCATATTGTGACAAAAGTATGGGACAGTTATCAACATCAATACCTTTGATTTTTGAATTATTTCGGAGTTTTATCGCTAGTATTTCTGCACAGAGGATGAAAATATAGGGGGCGATCGGGTCGCCTTGACGACAGCCTCTTTTAATTTGGAAGAAAGAAGACAGATTCCCACCCTGATTAATAGTAGCACTTAAATTATTATTAAAAGTTTTAACCCAGTTTATTAAACTATTTCCAAAGCCAAAATACATCAATACTTTTTCAACAAATTCCCAGGACACTGAATCAAAAGCTTTTTCGAAATCGATCATTAAAAACATACCTGGAATATCATTTTCTTCTGTATACTGCATTATATCATAGACTAGTCTGGTATTTTCCCCTATATATCTACCTGCTATAAACCCTGTTTGATCTTTATCAATTATTTTATCCAACACTGTCTTTATTCTACTTGCTATTGAACCTGATGCTATTTTATACACAACACTTAACAAAGTAATGGGCCTCCAATTTTTTATAAAATGTCTGGGTTTATCTCCCTTTGGAATGCAAGAAATAATACCTCGTCGTTGTGAAATAGAAAGAGATCCCTGTTTATAACCTAAATTTATAGATCGAACGATGAAATTACCCAAATATTTCCAAAAGCACTTAAAAAATTCAACTGTAAAGCCATCTATACCTGGACTTTTGTTATTTTTCATATTTCTTAAAGTTTTGCCAGCTTCTATCAATGTGATTGGACCTTCAAGATTGTCAGATTCTTGTTTACTAATTTTATTTATGTTATATGATTCTAAAAGTTCATTCAAATTTACATCTGCTATTTCATTGTTATTACTGTATAAATTTTCATAAAATTTCTTGACCTCTTCCAAAATATTTGCCTGCTGAGTAACTATATCTCCATTATCTAGTTCTAATTTAGGTATAATTTTAGATGTAAAATTTCTATTCTCTAAATTTAAAAAATATCTAGTAGGCTTCTCACCCTCCTCCACCCACTTAGCACGTGACCTTACTAAACTACCTTTTATTTTTTTATCCCTAATTTCCTGTAGTTCTCTTTTTTTAACTTCTAACTCTACTGTGTCTATATCATCTTGTTCCTCAATTTCCTGAATTATTTTTCTTAGATTGTCTTCCCTAATATTTTGTTGTTTCTTCCTAAATGAAGAAAAAGAGATTGTTTTGCCTCTAATTTGCAAAAGTAAAGTTTCTAGAAATAGTTGATCATCAATAACAAACTCAATCTCACTGTCAGGAATATCCATCAAATTATGTAAATTATAAACTGGAGTACAGTATTGTTCTTTTGTCTCAGCTATACAGGTTTTAACCATATCCAAATAATCTTGTTCTTGTAATAAACTATTATTAAATTTCCAAATTCCTTTACCAGGGAAAAATTCGTTTAGTTTCAAAGCTAATGTTGGAAAAGAGTGGTCAGATCTATAACCTGGTTCTATTTTGGATTTTTCAGTACTAGAAATGAAGTTTTCAGAAATCAAAAAGAAGTCTAATCGGGCCTGTTTGAGTGGGTTGCTTTTCCTCCATGTATATCGTCTTACATCTTCATTCTGTTCTCTAAAAATATCTACCAGTGAAAGGTTGTCCATGATCTCCAAAATTTTTTCTCTAGCTTTAGGATTGTTAACATGCTTGTAGTTTTTATCATAGTCAGTCTTAGGATTAAGAACCAGGTTAAAATCTCCACAAATAATGGTATATCTATTAGCAAAACTTTCAATCGTTTCAACAAGAGTGTCATAGAAAACCGGGTTATCCTTATTTGGACCATATAAATTTATAAGTGTGATTTTAAATTTTTCAATCTCAATATCTAATGCTAGGAAATTGCCAGTATCGTCTTTCTTTTCTTTGTGCACTTTAAATTCAAAATTATTTTTAAAAAGAATAGCAACACCCCTAGAATTCGATTTAAAAGAATTAAAATAACATTGGAAACCCCATTCACTTCTAATAATTTTTTCCTGTTCTTCACTAAAATGTGTATCTTGCAAGCAGAAAACATTACTATTAGTCGACCTTAAATAAGAAAAAACATCCCTACGTTTAATTTTGTCTCCTAGGCCCTGAGTATTAGCTGACAAAAATTGTATTTGTGTCATATTTATATCTTAATATGAACATATGATCTAGTTCCACCCCCGAAGTAAAGAGCGTTAGAAAAGAGATAAGGGAATAAATGAGAAAAAGAAGAAAAGATAATATAAAATATAACATTAAAGTGGTCATTACCTAAACAAACCACTACCGTCCACAGTACAAACACATTCCAGTCTGACATCCGCACACTTGCATTCCATGCTTTATCATGATCACCGGAAGTAAATTACACACCGGAAGTAGTATACTAAGGATAAATCAAACCCGTTAATATTCCGGAAAATAAGGCGGGAAACCATATAGAACGATAATAAAATTAGTATTACCTTACTTATTGGACTTTAACTCTGAATAATTAAAGAGATGATAACAGACCTTTCATTTATTCAAGCTGATATGATATATTTGCATGTATCAAAAGCATGCATACCGTACATATACATTTGTGCATACAATATTCCACAACATAAATGTAGGCTATTGGATTTTTTTCTACGTAATTAGCTGTATAATTATATAATATTACGTAGTCGTACCTTGTTCATCCTATACAGGATGAGTTTAACATTATAGCGAGTAGATCACAATTAGCACCAGCCGCATAAGTCACAAATATATGTACAGTATACATGTAAATTGCTATTAACAAGAATATATGACCAGAGATATAAAATTAGTATTTTTCTGATATGACTTACCGGAATTTTAGAAAATTATATCCCAATCTATACACATACACAGAATAATTCGCGATTCACCATAAATTATCCAGTGAATTTGACACAAACACGGACACATAAAAACACTGTCCAAACACTGTACATGTATTGTCTCGGTAAAACCAGGATAAAAAAGCTCCTGGCGGCACCGCCGTGCCTAGGCCATTACCGAGTAAGTATATCCTTAATATTTACACAAAGTTTGATTCGTCCATGAGAAAACTGTCCGTGAGAGGGGTACCAACGTGAAGACGTCTTTTTCTACCATCGGTCAGTATAGCGAATAACTTGCCATCTGTGCTGTACGAGTTCTTAACACATTTAAGTCTATAGGCGTCCTTTAAGATCTGTTGGTTCATCTTGGTAAGATCTTCGAATATCGTGTACCTGGTCCTCTTCAGCTTGGAACGGGCTTTCACGATCTGGATTTTCTTCCGACGATGCGTGAACTTCACGATCACATTCCGAGGTCTATCCCGGTTAAATTTCCCGAGGCGGTGAGCTATGTCAATGTCACAACTCGTAATAGGGACATTGAGTTTGGTAGAAACAAAGTTCACAATTTTATCCATGCAGTCTTCAGTTGTTTCAGACTCAGACGTGTCTTCCAAACCGCGAATTCTGATTGAATTCTTGCGACCATGTTGTTCCAGGTCGTTGTGACGAGATATGTTATCGTCCTTGGAACACCGCAGATCAATCACTTGTGCCTCCAGGTTTCCTATTGTCTGTCGGAGACTCTCATTCTCCGTTTCCAATTCGAACACACGACCCCTGAGTTCATCGGCCAATTCCCTGTTTTCCTCTCTGATAGTATCTCGGAGTCTCTTCATTTTAGTATCGAAATCAGACTTTGTTATGAGAGTCGATAACAAAGTCGTAATTTCCTCAAGTCTCTCATCAATATTTTTTTCCCAACCAGTTCCCCTGGTCTTGACTCCGGACGATCCTCCCGTGCTGTATTTCCTTTGGGTTGCCATGTTTCCTCAGGTGTACAAATGTATATAATATATCAGGAAGCACATTCAATAAATAAGTCCAGGTAAGTTATAATAGTATACATGTACTGTGAACAGTAGTCACTGGGTAGCTTTCAAATCATTGCCCTATCTCCATAGTCCAAAAAGACATATTTCTGTGATACACACGAAAGTAGAAGATACACAGTCTGATAAAGTGTCCACTTATGAAGATTTCCACTAGTAAAATATTTCACAAAATTCAATAATAGTGCGTAAAAAATAGTTTTTCGTTGGAGCTCTGGACAATGGACTACCCAGGCCCAGGCATGCGCACTCACTCCCTAATGCGCCAATGTTAATCTGGTCATCTTCATTGGCAAATGAGCAGGCAACAGTTGGTAGCTTCATTGAGTCCAGTTTGAAATTGAAATATTTTCAAACATACAACTGAAATTACTGTCTTTAATATGCAACATTATGTTAAATATTATATTTTTATAATTACGGTTGTCATGTCCTTGAGCAATGCACTCTACCCTAATTACCAAGCTTGGGAAGGTATCATAATTTGCAGCAGATCTCCTACATATATCAAATAAGATTTCACCTACAATTTACCTGGTCGTTCAGAGGGCAGGCATTTAAGGCAACAAGGTTCCCATAAAATACTGAATTTCCAACCATAATGTCTTACCTCTGCCAGCTGCTGAATACCAGTGGTTGGTTATCTCGGTGTACTCATCCAGGATGTGAACACAGTCAGAGTATGAAATCTCGTTGTTTAGGGATACTGGAAGGAGAAATATCTCAGATTTCTTGGCCATGTCATCTTCAAGTTCGTGTGGAATGTGATCTGGTAGTATGCTGTTCATCCACTCAAATCCAGGAACAGTTACCATTTCCCTTGCCAAAAGGATTTTCAAAGTGTTTTTGAACAGGTCTTTCTCGTTGTCAGAAGGAATAAAACAAGTGACCGGCACATCACCAACTTGGGGAGTTTCTGTATTTAGTCCTTTCAATTCAACGCGATCCAAGGTAAAATCGGTAGCAAAGAAATGATAGTCCTTGTCATGATTGTTCATCCTCACATCGTTGGTGTTGACCCTGATGTCTAGATTGTCACCATTGAGCTTTCCATCATGACCATGTGCCAACTGTTCAAGGAGACCACTTTCACTTTCTTTGCCGAAACTGTCAATGATATTTCGTTTGGAATCCTCTGTTAGAGTTAGATGGACCTTGTTCAGACGTGTGAGTAACTGTAAAAAAAAATGATGAAATAATTTAAATTAAAATGTAAACAAATATCTGACAATAATAGAAATAATAAATACATTGAATTTGTCCATTGCAATTTTTTTTTTGTAAACATTTCAATTAATGTAATAGTGGATCTGACTTGCTGTTCAGCGACAACAAGTTTCTGTTATTTAAAATCATAGTATGATCAGATGATTATTCCATCACAAACAATAATTAAATTCTAATTAATTTACATAAGCTCTGTTCTAGATCTGTTCAGTACGTACACACGTACACATACTTGTATGTATTTGACCTTTACTGTGTAGTCATTTATATTAAGCTGAGTTACATGGACTCTATGGAAAGTGTTGTAACTTATAAAATGCAATAAATTCATGATACAAACTTATTTGTACAATATAGTTGAATACACAAATACAGAGATACATTTTTACTATTTAATGGTTAGGTTTTGCAAATACAACTGTACATTTTACATGTATCTTTGTTGTGAAAAGTTTACCTCAGCGAAAAATGAAGCTTTGTATAGGGTTATAATCTGCTCCTTATATGGTTTAAATACTAAATTTTCACTTACTCAACACGGCAGGCATAGCAAATTCTGTTGTACTGACTACTGTAAAATAAAATAAAAACAAACTGAACAAAACAATTCATTAATGCAACAAAAAAGTTAGAACAGTAATAAATGTGTTAGTAGATCATGCATAAATAGAGGATCTGTCATGAGTTCCATTTATTATAGCGGATTTCAGATATGAGTTTATAGTTGCTGACATATTTCCCACCATATATCTGGTCAAGAATCCATTGTTAATGTGACGTCATAGCAACATGTCTATAACAAAATTTATGTACCGGTAATGGCTTTATTACACTGCATAATGGCAATTATATGACATAAATCCATGTCTATAATATTTGTAATGTATGAACTTGTCCTCAAATAAACCCTCTCCCAAATAACTAAAAGCTGATAGGGGGCTTATTTGTGAGCATTTCCTCTGTTAGTTACAGTAGATTTTGATCCATTTATAAAATATAACAATATACAGATGTACTAGTTTATACTTGCATACCGCTTCACCCTTCAAATTCAGGTTTAACAATGACACTACTGCTGACCTAAGCTAATGGGAGAGTATTACCGGATTACTTCCCCTCACAGTTGTGTTAGGGAATAAAATTGGACTTCCCTCCAGGATGGCAACCATTTCTACAATCATGGCATGCTTCTCCATAGCAGAAACAAGCAGATGTCGGTGATACAGAGGCTGTACACTGCATTGACGGTGGGGTACCATGTTGATGGAATATCAAATTGTAAGACTACATATTAATTATAATTACCGAAATTATTTTAAATAAAGGTTACCTAAATACTCTATTTTATAACTAAAACCTGTCTATAAATATAAAGGCCACCTGTTATAGCCTTATAGGTAACCTTTAGGACATGTTCGACTATATTTCTATCACTATGCCACAGTGATGGGCCATGATTACACTGAACAGTATAATTGATTACTTGGGGTAATTTTGTGTAATCGATTCAGCAATTTTTTAAAATATTTCCTGTAATTATAATATGTAGTCTTACAATTTGACATGCCATCAAAAATGTATGTGATGGTAAATTCAATAACTCAACTTTTAAACTGTTTTTATATGTCAATTATATAACCATGTTATACCTTATTGTCTGCATGGTACCTCACTGCCAATGCAGTGTACAGCCTCTGTATCCCCGACACCTGATTGTTTCTGCTATGTAGAATCATGCCATATACTGTAGAAATGGTTGCCATCCTGGAGGGTAGTCCAATTTTACTCCCTAACGCAACTGTGAGGATTTTCAATAAATCTGGACACTGATGAATAGACATCTCCGCTATCACACTCTCAAAATAATGAGGTACTTTCAGGTATAATGGACTCTTCTTAAATAGCACGCTGCACCCTGGTGCACATAACTGTTCGAGTTCTCTGTCCAAGTTTTTAAGAAAACTATCATCCTTTGTACAGTCAAGGCAGTCATCAAGCACAGATCCGACGTCAAAGTCATTACTAATACCAAAAGATACAGGTGGTTTTCTATACGAGTGGTCAAACAAAAGATCATTGTCACTGCCGGGCTCACAGTTTTCTTTATCATCTTTAGGAGTAGGTTGAGTAAACTGTATTCTGCGTTTAGAACTAGATTTTCTTTCTATAGGCCTAACATCATCACTGATTTTCAACCTCTTTAACTTCTCTACAGACCTTTCTAATCTCTCTGCTACTGTCAATTTCAGAGCTGATGGTGGAGTTTTCGCACATCTTTTAAAGTCAGCTGATTTATTTAAATTAGAAACACACTCGACAGCAACTTGACGAAATTTAGAAAACTTATCAAGAAAAACGATACAAGAATCACAAATGAAAATGTTATCAAATAAAGAGCTGGGAATGTCTAGAGAAATCAACTGGGATAGAACGGTATGCACATTCAAATTTCTGGCCTTGTTGTTATTGAGATTATGCAAACGCTTTTGCTCACTGGCACAGGTAACACATTTTCTAATTGTACGTACTATGTTTTTCCTTGGCGTATCCATAGCCGCATGGGCGCTGACATCTTGTTTCTTCGGTACACCTCGGTCTGACCGTTAACACCAGACGATACCGAATGCGGCCTACGTTCGAGATATGATTCCGAGCTTTGACGGAATTGTACGAGAAGTTGCGATTGGATTAGGTAGTGCGAGTCAGTAAGGGGGAATCCCCTTTGGTATATATATAAGGGAAATGCCCAAACCAGCTCATTCAAATCACAGGGACACGTTACATTAATAATGTATGAATAAAATATATGGGGGGTCGATATAAACATAACACAAGGGACGAAGCTCCGATTCTGGAAATCCCAGGGCGCCAATTTCAAATATAAATTAACAACACTTACTTTCAGTCTTTTTTTACGGGAATTGCTGCTATCGTTTCGTTATAAGTTATAATTTTCACACATATAATCCTTAATTGTCCATCTGTTCTCATACTCCCCATTTTAAAGCACTTTGTCGGAAGTTTTTAATATTCCCTCCAAAAAAGTGATGCTATGGACCGATGACTGATATCGTGTCTTGGTGAGTAATCGTTAATTAATCGCTTTATGTGTGATCAGAAAATTATCAAACGTATTCCATAATTAGGAAAGGCCTTTTCTAAGTAGATTGTGATATGATATATTCAATGATACAACATTTCTGCGGACCTGCCAAGGTGTTGCGCAACTTCCGGTCCATAGCATCACGTGTCCCTGTGTTCAAATGGAACATCCTACACAGATAACTTCACACAACTTAGCGGTACCCGACAGTGCTTCAAAAGGACATGGAAACACTACCCCCAAAGGTAAGACGATCAGACGACTTTTCTCTTAGAAAAAAAAAAGAAAAAAAAGTGAAAGAGAACAAAATATAACTGTCAGACTGTTTCATTTTTTATTACCTGCTATGTTGCAATCACCTACAGGACGCCTACCTGTCAATTTATTTCCATTGTATTTTCTCCCGTAGTTAATTTCACAATTTCATTTGAATCACTTATGGTTAAGTTTGGATATATATCATAAACCTTAACTCGATGAATATTAAAAGAAAAAATCTACATGTATTAGATTTTACGTGATAATGTATACGGTAGATACGGGTACTAGATTATAACTTCTAATGTATACTGTACACACATTTACTACATTATATCTTCTAATGTATACTTTACACACGTGTACTAAAATATAATTACAAATGTATACCGTACACACGACTATTAGAATATAACTTCTAGTATGAACTGTACACAGGTATACTAAAATATAACTTATCATTTATAATTTACACACGTGTACTAAAATATTAACTTCTAATGTATACTGAACAGACATTTAGTAGATGATAAATTATAATATATACTGCTTTCATTATACTGGCCGCTAAAAATACCAAAATAGCTATTTACATATCCCGTGTTGCGCGCCTCGGAAGATACGCAGATAGCTACTGCTATTCATTTCCGCCATGAAAATGAAATAAATCAATTCAGTTCATAGATTTATATCGGGGTGATTTAGAATAAAAACACAAAGGACATATTCATTTTAAAATTTCTATTTTGTGATTACTATATACTAAATATAACTATATAGTGTTTTGTTTTCTAGATTAATCAAATAATTGTGTATGTATGCATGCTTGTTGGTAGTATATTTATATATTTCAATTTATTTCAAAGAAAACCATGAAAACAATGATGACATAAAGGATGGAAGGCTTTTGCCTTCCGGTCATGGCAATCCCAAAGGAACTCATCAAGGTATTTGTCTAACTCTTAGCCTATTTTGAAGAGCTTTGCCACTTACCTTCAAATAAATAAGGAGTCAGAAAGGTATGCAACTGACTATATGGACGACTCATCAGTCTGCTTAGACTTTTTTTTACGGATGAAGAAAACTAATTAAGAAATGATGTTTGTTGTTTATAATATATTTTGTTAATATGTTTTACGACATGTCTCAAATCGGCGCGGTTCTCAAAAGTAAACACGGATCTGCAGTGTTTTGTGAACATCTATCCTGTTGTAAGTATTTCACTGCCGATATTTATATTCACATGGGTAAAACTCTCAAAATACGGCTGAAAGATGGATTCAAGAGTCACCAGCATGTAAGAAGACTGGAAAATATTAACAGGGGTGTTAGATCTGATCACATTTAGGCTGCCAGCAGCAGACGACAATCAACAACGTTAAAAACATAAGTAGATATGCATAAACAACAAGGACTTGACGCAGAGCAAGTGAACTGACTGAAATCTTAAACAGCACACTCATGTGAACCCATAGTCTGTTTAATATTCCTCAGATCAGAGAGATTTATGTTTATTATTGCATTAATTCACATTATAGATATAAGGCATGTTTGTACAATTAGGTTAAAATGGGCAATACAAATTAAAATACACTATGTAAATTAAGGTAACATGCAAGGTGATTGGTTTCAAGTTAATATTTATCTATAGGTGACATACTTCCAGTGTTGAATATTTCATCTCCTGTGAGTCTGGTTTTGATCATAAACCAGGTAATAAAGATAAATGCTTCCATTCTTTTGTAAAATAACATTTGTTTACTCTGTGTGAGAAAATCCTCATGTATTGGAATTCTCCTGCTTGAGATTGTTGTTTTCCTTTTTTATTCTTCTCATACTTGATTACTTTGAATGATGAAAAAAAGACATGCACCTGTTAGTACCTACTTTCAGCGCAGCATGCAGTACAGCTTATTTGTTGAAGTTATACAATTAAAAACAAATTCTTAAAAAAAAAAAAAAAAATGTAAAATTCCCATTCATTAAGATTCTTCACTTTTACTTGTTATTTCATTCATTTTGATGAATTCTAATAAACATCATTTATGCGTTAAAAATCAGGAATAATTCACATTAAAATATGATGGACAATCATGAATGTTAATGAATTTGTTAAGTTATTCATAAAAGTTCGAGATAGGCATTTGAAGAATGTTCATGAACAGCTTTTCATGAATCAAAAACTACCAATATTCTTAAAAAGTTCATTTTTTTTCATAAATTCATGAGAGTACAGGTGACGTAAATAATTATAATAATTGGAAGTTGTTGTGTTCATGTCATGGAAATCTTAAAGGATTTCCTCTTACTCATCACGGTATTTGACTAAATCTGAGCCTTTTTTTCAAGAGCATTGCCAATTAACTTCAAACACATTTCTTACATAATTTTAGAAATCTAATTTATACGCATGTAGCAAAAAAGACATTAAGGTACATAAATGTAACTAATCATATTGCAAAACCTTATATATGCCTTTATCAAGATGTCTGTTTGCAAAATAACTCGCTTATGGAGTTAGGAATAATTACGTACTGAATAAATGGCCAACATTAATGTATATTTTAAAGATGACGGTAACACAAAGGACCAGTGGTTGTGCGCTGACAGTCATGGGGATGATAAACCTGTAATTCATCTAAAGAGTCAAAAAGGTATGTAACTGACAAAAAACCTGATAATGGGTCAAAATTCCCATTTTTTTTAATTATGAATACATATATTATATAGTTTTATATAGATTTAAAAAAAAAGACTTTAATATGTTTATGCAGTCTGAGATTGTGTAGATAATTTTAATATTCTAAATAATTTTGTGACAAATGTTTGCTCTTCTTGAAATTTTCAGTTGTCTGAAACTGCTTATTTCCTTAATTTGTTTCAGCTGAGAATGTCAGCCCTCCACAACAGAAACACAAAAACAAAGAGAAGTATGTTTGGAATTCTAGGTTTATCCTTTTGCCATGCCTTTCTATACGTGTTTGTTATATTTCAGCTTATGTATAACTTTAAAATAGTCATTACCTATATCCTTTCAAGTTAGTTCCATATCGCATCCAACTTGTGCCTGTACTTCCATTTGTCACCAGGTTAATTATAATTCCAGGCCCTAAGCCAAGCAGCTAATAGGTACATATAAAGCTTTGATTAGTAAAATGAACTTAATAAATAACGCTATATTGTTTTATAAATAAAAAATTGACAACCAGGTAAATAGCTATTCACACCATGTAGATATCTATTCTTAATCAATTTAAACATGTATATTGTTTCCTTTGTAGACCATTGCCCGTGGATGTTTCCAAAGCAAATATCATAGCTACTCCAAAACAAAAGGATGACAAGGTTAAAGATTGTTTTCGTTTTATTGACAACCTAAAGCAATCCGGATACCCTTCTGGAGTGGAGCTCGTTCCAGATAGTGGAAAGGTAAAGGTTGTTAGCAGAATGCATGGCAAATATTAAATTTGATAGTATGCTGTCTTGGATAATTATTCCGAACTTCATGAATAAAATTAATGGTAAACATTACTCGGTCAGATTGATCAAAACTAAATTAATAGTGTAGAGCTTGTATTAATTACCACACACAATGTTGCGTTGTAAAGTGTTTAAACAAGTCCAAAATATACAAAAATAGATAGTTCACCAAATTTAAGTGTAAGTTCCTGATGGTTCCTAGTTCCATTCAATTTTGATCATTAAAATTACTGATTGCTTGTGTACATATATTTGTTTCTAACTTCTGATTGGTGAATAACTTGGTTTCTCCTTTAACTTATCCAATAGGATAAATACAATACAAACACATCAATGTATTTCACAGCGACAGAGGTACAGCATGATTTAATCAAATCAAATAGCATTTGTAAAATATAATCTTGCATTTCAATCCCTTTTCAGAGAGTTATGCCACTTTTTATATGAAAAGTTAGTTCATTTTGTGAGGCTATATGCATTCACTCTGTTCACAACAGATCTTCTTAAAATTGTGTGCGATTGGCCGGTACAATATAGAGTTGTGTCCCCTAAAGTGGTTTTGGTGTAGTTACGGTATGCTCCTTTTATACAAAATAAACACAATTTAGCTTGGATCAGTTTTTACCAAATCCTTTTTTTAATATGTTGGGAATGGCCAAAACAATATGAAGTTGTGTCCCCTACAGTGAATTTTGTTCGACCCTTTCAGAGAGCTATATACCCCTTTAGATCTAGTTTGATGACATAGCATGTACCATTTCTGGTGACCTTATGGCATGGCGCAACGTCCGTCCGGACGACGGACCCATTCACTCAGATATACTTGTGGGGTGTGAATTAACGATTAATTATGTGCAAATATCTTCGTCGCCTATAGGAAATTAAATTTAATGTAAGTTTTTGTTGTTTCTTATATTTCATCATTAAACCTCACTACGCATGTGTTTTTAGCGACGGAAGGAACGGAAAATAAATGTGATGTCCATATCAAATTAAAACTTGTGCTTTGCGCCCCACAAGTTCAAAGATAAAACACTAAACACTACACCCAATAAGTCGATCTTGTCTTTGATTAACATCGCTGCTAGTCTCAATTGGATTTGAATCAGATTTAGTTAGAAAGATCAATTGTTGAAGGGGCAACATATTTTGCAATAATTGTGACTCTGACTTCCCCTTGGGTGATAGGAGTGTGGTCCTTTTAGTCACTTGATATCCCCACCTAATAACCATATATAGCATCGAAGGGCATCAATATTTATATTGTAAAAATAGGCCCTGAGGTCTTTCCCCGCCCATAGGGACTTAAATTTTAAACCGTTGAGATCCCCAACCTATAACCATAATTTATATAGAATTGTTTGGCATAAAGAGATAAACACAATCATGTCAAAAAATTAGCCCTTGAGTCTTGCCCACCCCTAGGGACTTAGGTTCATGGTTATATGTTTGGTTGTATCTTTAAAGCAGATCCCCACGCCATTACCATATATAGCACTGTTAATAAAGTTATTAATAAAATGAACATGAACATTATTTTAACGTTTGGTAAAAGTGTACCAGTTGAGCAATATAGCCCCCTGGGCTTGTTTTTTGTTATTTTTATTTGAAATTGTTGTCACAATTGACATGCTCAGGTAGAGTATCTTAGTTAGCCTCTGAATAACAGGTCCATTTGTCCATTAACGCATTAGGATTGAGGGGGCAGGCTATTAGTCAACCATCCTGGCGATAGTTGTAGTTTTGACTGATATCCTTGAAACTTGATAACACATTATACTCATGATATGGAGTTCTTCTTTCCCGAACAAAATTTTGATTTGATTATTTTTGCAAGAGTTATTGCCCTTTGTTCATTTCAGTATTTGATTCTTGTCTGGCAATTTCCTACATTTTTGACAAATCTTTGAAACTTGGTAGGCTTTATACTCATGATATGGTGTTTTCCTTCCTGGAAAAGAATTTTGATCGAGTGAACGTTTATGCATATAGGCTTTTTTCAGCTTGACCTTGGTGAAGACAGATTGTATGAAGAAGGCAGAGACTTTACAATTATGGATACTTTTAAAATGGGCTCCAACGCACTTAAAGTATGTGTGGTGAAGGACATACGGACAGGACATGTACATGTTCGTAAGACGGTAAGTCAGAATGACTTCCCCTTATTGTCACACTGTTTATTTTTTAAAACCCATTAGCAACCTCTGGCTGGCTGTGAGTGTAATGAAAATAGTTATTAGGCCCCGGCATGGGTGCCCTATAGTATTCATGGTGTCCGTCTATACATAACTGCATACATGTATATCACCAATTAAAATGTTATTATAAGAAAATTAACCCAAACGAATCAATTCGATTTTGACAATTGTACTGTGTTATTGCTATATCCTGCAATGTACAGGAGGGATATTTCTCGAGCTTCACATGTAGGTTCCCCTTCACCCATACTTGTGCCCATTTGATAATGATTATTATCAGGAAAATAATACGGCCGAATACAGGCTATCTTAGATTTTAACAATTGAGGTTTGTTAACAATATTTTGTTTTGACATAGTGAAGCAAAATTGGTCAGAGCTACACATTAGGAGTCAATTGACAAGGGTATTGGGTCACAATGTCAAATGTCGAGGTCAATTTTCTAATGAGTCCTTTTAACTTAAGAGCGATGTTTAGCTCACCTGGTCCGAACGTCAGAAAGATCCCTGGGGGAAGGGGAGTATATATTGCATAAATGGTGGCTGTGATCTCCCCTTGGGCCAATGGTGCTGGGCCCATTAGAAATAAGTCCTTTTAATTGTTACTTGCGTTTTTGAAATCGTTGAGATTCTTAACTCATAACCATATATAGCATCGCTGGGCACCAAGGGATGACACACAATCATTTTATTGTAAATATAGGCCCTGGGATATTTTCCCACCCCTAGGGACTTAGTTTATTGTTATATTTTTGAAACCGTTGATATCCCGGTCCCCATAACCATATATATGGCATTGTTGGGCATAAAGAGATAAACATAATCATGTTGAAAAAATAGGCCTTCGGGTCTTCCCCGACACCTAGGGACTTAGTTTCTTGGTTATATTTCTGAAACAAACGTTTGAGATCCCCACCCCATAACCATGTGTAGCATTGTTTGGCATCAAGAGATAAACACAATCCTGATGCGAAAAAAGGCCCAGGGGTCTTTCCCTACCCCAAGGATCTTTCCCACTTAAACACAATCATGTTGGAAAAGCGATCCCCGGGGTCTTCTGAAACCCTTAAAGAGTTCGGACATCGTTTCTGGGTTATATCTTTAAAGCAGTTTCAGTGATTACATTTTTAATAGATACAATATACATTAAGTATTGTTTTGTTAGATTTGTGTTAGTATTATTTAGCTCAGTATTTTTTCACCTCGAACTTCGAAAAATTATAGAATGAAAGTTTATTTTGGAGCAGTAAATCATGCACAAGTTTCATGTATGCAATATCACCTACATGTGTCATAATTAACATTAACTGACGGAGTTAATTGAAAAGTTGGAATCACAATAATTGAAATATAATGTACTTATGATTATAGTATAAATGTCATCAACATCTTCATCACTTTAAGTCCAAATGTATTATATGTATTATGTTTTTATAAATCTTACCTCTCACCATTTATTGTTGACCCTTGGAAATCTTCATCTGAATCACTTCACTGAGTCTATCTTCTGTTTGATATTGAAACTTATTTACATAACTTTCAACATGCAGCTATTGCTAGGTTGCACATAACTTAGTGTTTGATAGGGCAATTGATACCGATTCATAGCGGTGCAAAATATCCACATGCAGCCACAGCAAACCCAATTCAACATGGGAAAGTTGTGTATTGGTCAATCTTAAGTTGGGCCACAGAAAAGGGTTTCCATTCATACAGACTTAATATATATGAATATTTATGGGGTGATTAGATATCAAAAAACGTACTGTAAAATCATATTGAAGCTATTTTTATAATATATTGTTTACTATATATATATATATATCTACCAAAATAAACGTTCAAATAAGTCACAATATTCTTAGTTAGAAATAAACCTTATGCCCAAGGGTAGTCCTCATGGTGTCCGGATTCATACATGTAATACGGCCTCGGTTTGATATTTAAAAAAAAAACAAAGAATACGTTTAATCTTTCATTCATGGTTCAGATTAACAGCATGCCATCCATGTACTTCTGTAGGTCATGAACTTAATTATTATCGGTATTCGAATATTGTTAAAAACTTTCAATATGGTGACACATACAAGTACATTATTTATATTTATAGCATCACTTTGTCTATATGTCTTGCTTATTTCAGATCAGTCTATCGGATTTCAGAAAAAATGAAATCCAAGCAATGATAGATCTACAATCTGTAAAGGCCACATTTGTACCGGAGCCCTACCTCTTTTATATCAGAGGTAACTCAGTCCATATCCATATGGAGCTGATTGAAAATGGTAAGAAGCAGATAATCTTCATAAATATACTCTCTTGAATAAGGCCCGATGCCCCTTTGAAAAAATTCTAGAACAATTAAAGAACTGTTCTAAAATCGTTCTTGGGCATGTGTTCTAGAACTGTCCTTCATGTTCTTGAACAGTTTCAGAAACTTATCCAGAAAAGTCAAATGAGACAAAATGGTCCCGACAGGTCTATAACTATTCTAGAATTGACATTTGGAACAATTACAGAACATTATTTGTTATAGAATTTAAGTTATGGAATAGTGTTTAACAGATGTCATAGAATTGTTCTTGGCTGGAACAATTATAGAATATAAAGTTTTTGCAACGATTAAAGTTCAGAAACTGTTCTAGAACTTCAAGAACTGTTCTTGAAAGGCATTTAGTTTTTAAGAACAGTTTTTAGTACATTTCTTCAAAAGGACACTAATAGAACCATATCATTATTCAACACCTTGGCTGTACATGCTCAAGAACCTTTCAGAGCTGTTAAAGTGTATCCGGAAAAAAAACCCGATATCCAAATGTATTATTCTATGTAACCACGAAAGAAGAATGTCGCAAACCGCATAAAATCGGTTGGTCGAGTGCCGAGTCATGCCCTCAAAAGAAAGGCTTTATAATGTAAATCGTTGCATGTTATAAACGGCCCATTTTTCAAATGTTATACATGTTACAACGACCCGTTAAAAAGTAAATTATTCAAATTCTGCATGTTATATACTATCCGTTATAACAGAAAATTAGTAAGATGATCCACGTTATATTTGGCCAGTTATAATAGAAAATTAGTACGATGTTACAAGTTGTATACGGCTTGTTAAAATACAAAATATATGGCCCGTTATAATAGAAAACTATACGTCCCTGGTTTCGGTAGCACTTATTACTAATTCACAAATATAGCTCAAACGATTTATTCAGCATTTACATAATTGTTGTCTTATTCGCATTAATTGCAGGCACGTGTTCACGTTTGTTTCTATATATTTCCTACATGTATATCGCGGCTCTGAGCTTTTAAACTTGTGACGTCACAGGTCAGAGTATACCGAAAGGCGGTCAACGGCTTTGGGCTTCATATGTGTTTTCGATAACTAAAACTAAAGTCGCTATGAAAGTCGGATTTTTAGTTTCATCATAAATCACATTGTTTAAACTTAACATAGAAAATAGTTCCATTCAGGGTACACTTTAAGACCACCAGGAGTTCACGAGAATCAAATCATAGATGGAAGGATCTTAAGGAGTTTTACCAAAAGTGTGAATTTCATTACCCTGGGGTCTCACGTATACCCCTTGGGGAGCGGTACACTTTACTTTAGTTTATATATGTAAATCACATTTTTGACTATCATGTGTTGAATTTCGAATGGAATAATTTTGAATTGGTTTGAATAAGCAGGATGGGAGGACAGTTTGCTGATATGCACATGTTGGCCTGACTGACTCCATGGGACTGATGGGTGTGGTCAAAAACTATCAAATCAATTGAAATATTTCAAAACTCTGACAGCTGTCGAGTCATGGGTCAGATACACACATGTACTAGTATTTGGAATGTATTTTTGCCAATTATTAAGAAACCCGTATATATAGTATTGGACCTGTGGCATGCTGGTTTGAAGGTCTACAAAGTTAATGACGCTGACCTACATTCAAGGTCACATGGGTCAAATAGCCAAAAATATCTGAACAATTTCCTATTAGCCAAAACGTGACGACACCTGACACCGGCTCTGTAAAAGCATGCTTGGGTGATCATGAAGTGCTATTATTTTGTTCATAGAAATAACCTTGACCTTTATTTCATGTCCGAGAGGTGAATAGACGAAACTCTTTAAACATTATCTCAATAACCTAGAGGCTCAAAGTTCCTATATTTGACCTGTAGCATGCTGGCTTGATAGGCTACACAATTTATTCAATTGAATAAACCCAACCTACTGTGACATTTGAAAGAAGTGGTAATTAAATTAGTATCTGCATAAATGACTGGGATCAACTTCAAAAACTGCTCTGGAAGCAGGTAGGTAATACAGGATCACTACGCCATTGTTTCCATAATGTTTTGCATTGATATGTTGTTGTTCTGTCCTCTTTACAGGGACTACACTGAGGGAAGTGATTGATTTCAAAATTAACCGCATTCGTTCATCGTATCGCCATCTCGTTAGGCCATTGACCCTGTTCATACTCCATGAAGTAATGTCTGCTGTCTTGAAAATGCATGCACGCCCCTGGACACACAATGGTTTACATGGTAAGTTGGTAAGAATTAAAGGTATAATCATGGATAAGTTGACATGAACATCACTTCTATAAATATAATTTGGGCATCCATACATCATCTTTTGTACCAGTTAACTAATTTAGAAGCAGAATTTTAAAAAAAATCCTACTGATTTTACTTGCATGTGATTCATTTCCTATATCATACATTTACCATTTCATACACATTTCCATTTTTATTTTATTTTTTTTTATGAAAAGGGGATAAATATTGTTTGTGATGCCATGTTAAAGCACGTTGATCAATGTGATCTTTTTTGACAGGTGAAAACATCATAATACAACAACATGGTAAAAGCATCAGATGTTGTTACCTCATCGACTTTGGTGAAGCAAGTAACTTGATGATAAATGAAGACGAATACCAGAAGGACAAGGATTATCTAGCCATTCTAGTCGCAGGCCTGTATACAGGCAAGCAGTTAATACATGTCTGGGATTTGCCTTACATGAGTTGGAAACATATTCTCATGGTAAATTATTAAATAAGGACCCTGAATTATGCCTTGAGTCCGAGTCCGACTTGGATCACTCTGTCACTCAATCTCTCGGTGCATCCATCTGTCTGTCTATCCAAAAATTAATTTCCTGACTAATAACTTTAAATATTCATACATTATGTATATATATATGTATATATATATATGCATTGACTGATTTTTAAGGAAATTTAATCAAGATGTTAAAACAAATACTGGGGTCAAATATCAGGATTAAATGTGAAGGTTATTAGCTGAAAGTTTTGTGGGTTTTTTTACAAATAGAGATTTTGTTTAATGTGACATCATGAAGCAAAGTTGGTCAGAATTTAACAAGGATTCATGCTTAAGGATGTACAGCTGGGTGTAGACTAAAGGTTACACCCATGTGCACTGCGAGTGCACTCCATTTGGACTTGGAGTGCACTCCGTTTGGACTCCAGGTAAACTTGGAGTGCACTCCAAGTGGACTCCGAGTCTACCTGAAGTCCTATAAGACACCATGTCTACCCCAGGTCTATAATCAGACTATATCATATATATATTAATACTTTGATGCTTTCAATATAATTTATATATAAATAAATAGATTGGTACAAATTACTGTTGTTCTATTGATATTACTATTAACCTTTCTTTAATCTACTAGAGATATTTTATTGTTAATATTTGATTGTCAATACATGGTAATAATGCGTACATGTTAAATTTAAATTTATTAAGATCCATGAAAGACAGTTATAAAATGTATACGTTAATCAGGTTTCTATGAAAGTTAATTGCTTCTTATTTCATATTTGATTAAAATCTAAGTCAATTGTATTTCATTTTATTAAGGAATTGAAAATTATTTCAATTACAAGATTTATTACTCTACATATATCATGACTGTAAAGGAAGTTTAGATAATGTATCTAAATTATGTTATTGATTATTCAAAATATTTTTAATAGGACATTCTCTACATGAAAAGAAAGCATAAATTCATATATGTACTCAGTTCAGGCAAGTAATTATAAAATAAACAAAATCATTTTAGTTTATATAGGTGATATTTTTTTTATGTATCATTAGAAAAATATACATTTTCAACTGTACATATTTGCGAGTATTACCTGGTTAAATTAATATTCTGACATAACGTATCCGCAATTATGAAGTTCTGAACTACCCATAATGAATGACAGAATCTGTTTAATTGCTATATTACTGGCCATGCATGACTGACTCTGGCCTGACACACCTGGGAACTGTGTTTTATGAACCAGCTACAGGTACTCTCCTGTGTTCACAGAAATACCTACCGGTATGTCAATTCTGTCGCTGTATGGCTTCAAATGATAAAGCTGTGCAAAGCAGGGTGTGTTATAACCTCAGGCCAAAGTAAAACAAATTAATTCCAGTGCAATTTCAAATGGTATAATAAATGTAAATTCACCATTTCCAAAAATCAAGCTATAGCATTATACCCGTAATTAGTACACAATGTTCTTGTCCAGGAACAAGATTATAAAAACTGAGGAACATTTTGCCTCTTGGCAGTTGGACACCAGCAACCTATCTACCATTTTCCTGTAAAACCTTTTCCTGTAAAACCGACCTATAGGAACTACATCGTTTTCTATTCCCATTCAGTAAATATCTATCATAATATGTGTCACTCATGCATTTAATCATATGGAATAGACACAGATAAAGATTTTTACTTATATAACTGTTGCAAGAACTCCGTGTATGACCAGGATTTAAAGAGGCAGGTATAACAAAAAAATATAAAAAAAACTGTTAATCAATATAAGTCATTGGATCCGTAATATGCTATCAAGACGATAAAAAAAAACTTTCTTTTGTATTGTATATGAAGATAATAAGATCAATATAAACTGGTGGAAGTAAAGTATTTGAAATATTAAAAACAGTAGTACACTGTGTTTCGAATACAAGATAGTTGCAGTACACATTCAGACTCTACATTTTGAGAGACCACAAACAACTTTTTTTTGGGGGGGGCGGGGGGGGGGGTGGATCTTATATAACTGTTAAAAAAGAACTCCATGTATGACCTGGATTTAATGAGGCAGGTGCACTAGAGCTGTTAAAACATAATATGTGATGCAGCACAATTTTCAAAACTGTATCCCATGAAAAATTCTGTTTTTGCTTAAATGTCTGCAAAAAAGGAAGCACAATTTTTGTTCATTTTTTTATTTATTTTCATATTTTTTTTATCGGTTTCAAGAATATAATCAAGAATGTTTAGCATTTGTAAAAAAAAATCATATAAATTAAAGTCTCCCAAATAATTCTTATTGAGGATGGTGATTTCTTTTTCGAAACCTAAAAATGTAGATCAAAATATTTAAAAAATATATATTCCTAAATGGTACTTTTTCTTAAACTTTGTCAAATGATAGAACCAACCCTACGTTATGAAAATCAAAAATAAATGATAGGTTGCTGATGAAAATTTTGAAAAAAGGTCAAATTTCAAGGTTGGACTCAAAGGTCTTTGTCCAAACGGGATCTCGGATTATTACTCTGACCATTCTTGGGTGACGTTTCTCGGGTTTATATAAAAATACAAGCTTACAAATGAGTGTTATACTGATATATACATTTCATGCCATTTCAGGTCATGTCAATCGTTAGTTCATGTATTTGATATCGAGTACTGATTTTCTGTTATTGAAGTTTCTCATGTTTATTTAAATTCTTCTCGGTACATACAACTATACATTGACCATACTGCTAATGAGTATAAAGTCGGATGTTCTTTAGTGATCACAGGTTTCTTGTTTCAGGAGTCATCGCTCTTCCAACAGCTGTGTGCATCTGAACAAAATGAGCTACTTGACATCATTAACAGGATCCTAAATAGTAAATCTCAAACAGATAGACAACAAATTCTTGAGTATCTTCAGCAACAATTCATAGGTAAATTTATGTTTCTAACTATTTTCTATTTAACTTCAAGATACAAATGCATTAATTATTTCAACATTGCCTTTATCAGTTGCAATGTAATCATCTAGGTTAATTTGAGGAAACGATGTGTGTTATTTTGACTATGGCCTTGACTAGATTATGTTTAAACATGGGTATACATCTACATGTATAACTGGATAAAAATCCGACGAGTTTGAAAATAGCAACTATTCATTTGAAATTTGAAAGTGTGGTGGTCTAAACGTTACTACATAATATACTTGGAAAATAATATTTTTAAATATCAGTCGTTGAATTAACATTTGAAACAGGTCAGATTTAGTAGTATGGGATGACCATTCGATCGTTTTGTCATAATTGTTCTCACTGACAAAATGTGGCTGATGACGGAGGCCGAAATGGTTAAAATTGACTGAAATATAACACATATAATCTGGTCATTTTAAGGGCCACTTGCCTTTTGTTACTTAGAGGAGATAAGTTTGTTTTGGTTTAAAACTTATTTTTTTCATTCCAGACATAGACATGGAGACTATGTTCCAGGCAGTCAATCCTATACTGTTTCCGCAGGATCCTGTCCAAAGTCCTGTAAGTTCTAGTAAAATGTGCATTCGAATGAAGTTTTTAAAACAGATTCTATATTATTTACTTCACAGACTTTTTTTCATGCGACCAACAGAAACTACATTTGTTTTAAAGAACATCACTCAAATCATAATGTTTAGCTTACCTGATCTAGTGATCTGTAGGAAGGAAACTATTTAGCCTGAAGCATCAGTGGGTGAACGGGAAACAATTTTGATTTAACATTTAATTTTGTGCTCAATAGCTTAACTATAGTTTATATAAGGAAATCACAGTTTTGACTATTATTAGTTGGATTTCTTTTGAAATTAATTTTAGCTTGGGTATACTAAGCAGTTTTGGAAGGCAATTTGATGGTATGCAAATGCGGGCCTGTCTGACCCACGCGGGCTGTTTGGCTGAGGGTCAAAAAAGGTCAAATGGACAAAAAAATTTCAAACTGGCCTAAAATGGATTGATTTGGCTGAATTGATATAATTGATTTCTTCTTTAAATTTGAGCAATGGATATTGCTCATAATTGAATCGAAGCATCCCTTTTGGACAGGAATGAAAAATGTACAAATGGTCTAGCCAAAACGTGTTCATTTGTCTGAATTGATATACACAACTTTATCTCTGAAACTAAGCAATGGCTATCGCTCATATTTGACTGATACATGTATCACCCTTATGGGATGGGAATTCATAATTGTACAATGAGAGAATTGGCTCCCCCAGGGGCATGAGAGACCGAGTAAAAAATGTTGATTCGGCTAAATTGATATAAACACCTCTTCTTTTAAACTATGAGAATAATAAGAAGGATATTATTTATAGTTGACTGACAGCATCCCTATATGGTGGAGCCAAAAGGAATTAATTTCAATTCATGGATCAATGCACTTTTTGTAATAAAAAAAAAATCAACTTAATAACAAAACAAAAATGTAAATGTAAAAATATATGAACATAGTAAGAGGGGCGACACACACTGATGCATCATTCGAGTTTCATATCTCATGAAACCAGGTGATCGATAAAGGTCTTATGGTCCTCTGGGCCTATGGTGTTTTTTGTGAGGGTTTTGATTTGCCGTAATCTCTGCCATATCCAGGTGGTGACAAAACTTGAGACATTGTCTCATTAAGCTTGAAATTACTATATGATTATATTAAGCAATAGCAAATATAATGATGCCTTTTTTGAAGAAAAAAAGCTCTTTACCACGGTCCCATAAGAAGTGACGAAGCTATTAGCCTTCGGCTTTCAGTTGTTGCTTGTAATGATAACCTAATACTCAAAATTGATTGTTTTCTACTGATAGGTTCGTTGCGAGGCCTCGACAACCCACACTTCTTCCAATTGGGCAAATTCGTCGTCTACGCCAGAAATCAAACTGTCGACGTCTATAACAAGCAGCCAAGGTCAAGCAGCTAAATGTTCATGGGGTAATAAAACCAAAACCACTAATGACCAGGAGCAAAATCACGGCACCCCTCCAGCCCCTAGAACAACTGTCGAGAGGGCAGAGAAGGTTCTGAAAACAGGTTGTATGCCTTTATTGCTGCCAGCAAGAAGAGCTTGGGGAGAAAAGCAGGTGGACATAGGCTCAATACATTGGCCACCACAAGACTGGAAGAAACTAACTGGAAAAGAAAAGCTTTATGAATTGGTGTCTGCCGCCATTACATTGGATGGAGGAGATACTGCCACGACAAAACCAAACATCCCTTTCCTTCTCGACAAATACAACATGCTCTGTTTACCAGGAACTGACATTTCCGATATGGAGAGCAACGCAAGGATGTCCAGGTACTTAAATTTACTGGCAATAAGAGAAATTTATCTTTCCGAAAGTCATACCACATGCCAGCTTAACCTACTAAAGCAGGTGGAAGCTACTTGGTTTGAAAGGGATAAAGCAACAGATGATATCACCAGTCGTCTGGATTCAGCTGGTGTGGATCTACAATTGGGTGATATTTAAACAACTGACAGGAGTTTGGCAAGAAACACCCAAGTTGAATTTCACATTGAATGAACATTCCAATTTAGAAGGAAATTGATGATTTTCTTTTCATGATTGTTTTTTTAATATGTTTTAATCCAGATAGAAGAGTTCTTTTGATTTCGGAGAGTTAAAGTATCCAATTATTCTGATTTTATTGGGGTGTTTTTGTATTTTTTCTTGTAGATATTTCGTTCCAGACATGTTTTATCTTTGTTCTTTTAACGTAAGATGACCATTCTTGAATAATACATTATGATTCTCTAATAGGTTTTGCATGTCGGCATCTGATGAGCTTGTGTTTTTTTTTTCAAAATCACTTACCATTTGTTTATCTATTTTTTTTCTGGAAATTATCTTCTTTATTTTTGACATTTTCAATTTATTTATTTTTAAAATCAAGAATAAAAAAGAGTCACAATATCAAGTTATTTTTTTCCGAAAACTTTCTGATTTAACTATTTTTCAAGAAAATGTTGCTATCAACTTTCTATTTTGAACATTTGAGTTCCTGGTTAACTTAACCTATTAGAGAATTAAATAATGACCTTGTAGTAAAAAAAAAAAAGAAGATTTATAACGTATCAGTGTAAAGGTGATGCAAATCCTACATGTATTTTAATACAATGTAGCTAGTAACGATGGAGTTCGACGGGCGTAGATTGTTCCGCCTCTCAGAATCAATGGACGGTATCCATCCTTAAACTAATGGATGTTTTTTTTAATTCTTAGAAACACTTGAACCAGCTAAATGACATTTCTCAGAAACTTTCCATGACCTTATAAGCACCACAGTAATAAACTGTATGGTTACTCGGTGGGCTTGAGTTAGATTCGCTGATATATTATAAGTCTTCTTCTAATATTTCGATATTATGTAGGATGTTTAGGTCCTTCATAAGAAATGTAATAAATTTGCCAAGAAAACAAAAATAATACATTTTGGTATACACGACATATTTTGATATAATTGGGGAAAATTACAAGGAATTACCCACTTACGACAAAGTTGGGGTAAGGATATAGCGTTATGTTTATGTGTGATTTATGAATTACCTGTATTTGCATTACTTTCATAGGTTTACGATTTGCCCATGCTCTGGCAAGTCAATATTGAACTAATAGCAATCATACTTCAAACAATGTTCAATAATCGCGAACGAGTTTGTATTCGCATGGTGCAAAGTAAATGAAACGTCAACATTACTATTGATAAAAAGACGTTTTGAAGATTTTGACCAAATATATATTGGTCAAGTATGAGAATTCCTTGAACGAGTTCGTGTTTAAGGTTGCGAAGATCAAGGACACTATCACAGTTACATTAAATGTGGTTTCTCTACCAGCCCTCACATATAAAACAATTAAAGTTGGATAAAATTGATAGTGTATCAAAAACTAATTAATTGTATTGAAAATACCCATTTTTACCATTAATTAGTTTTATTATTTTTTCAAAAGAAATTAGTTCATGTACATATACTTTTTTTTATCTCTTATGCATTAAAAACTGACATTTACATTTTATAGTAGGAGTAAGGGACTAATATTTTGTAATAATACCAACCGGAGTAAAAAAATAGAAAGGAGAAAAAATTAAAATAAAAAAAAATAGGAAAAAAACAAAATGATGGCAATGCTTTGTTATTGAATGCATTTCCTCCTAAAAAATCTTTCGTTCAAATTTTATCATTTTATTTTGAATGTCATTGCTATTAATATATGTTAAACAATAAACTTCTATTTAATAGCCATTATTTATTATAAATTAGACACAGATAAATCACAAATTTAATTTTGATTAATAACCAATATTGAGTAACTGTGTTAAAGGCAATAATTCACAAGTCAATATGCAATGTATAAATGTTTGGTTATAAAAAAAAGAAGATATTTTTGTTTTGTTTTGAAAAAAAAAGATATATAACAACTGTCAATAATTCAGGCATAATTAATAAATACTGCTTCTATATCCATATCATGTTTATTGTATTTTGTTTTAAATGTATTTTGATATTTGCAGCACTTGTTAATTGCATAATAACAATGTACTTCATAAAATGGCCAATAGCATACATTTACATGAATAACTACAACTAGTTATATACATAATGATGCAAGAGCACACTTGTCATTGTCTTCCACCCAACACGTAAACTATGTAAACAAACCTTGAGTATGTTCCGGCGAGCTAACATTTCCGATCATGTGATTTTCAGCTACTGTTATTTGCAACAAGCATGCTTGGTATTGCTAAAGCAATACATGTCCTTTACCGGCCCCCGCTAAAGATAGTTTCTATGACCTTGGCCTTGACCAAAAACCCTGCAACTTCACCCATGGTTACTTATACTGAAGTTCAAACTTTCACTAAGAAATCTCGAAGCATGGTTGAGAAGAGCGCACTGAGTAGATGGACTGACAGGGACAGAAATAAGAAGTTTCTCTGTTAAAACACAGTTGAAAATATGTATCTCTTTTCCCTTTTATGACCCGGTATGTTGCCAGGCCGTTGATCCACAGTTGTTCTTTGGATGTTTTTCCCTACATTTTCATTATCTTTTATAATCCTTTGTCAGTAGTTTCATTATTTTCTCTACATTGGTGCAATCATCTTGCTGCGTCTCCTCAATTCTGTTTTGTATAGGAAGTTTTGCAAGTGCATATTGTTCCTGAACTTGTTTCTAGTGGTATTCTTCAACTTCCACAACGGATTATGTCATGAAAGGTAAAAGTTATTAGTTTTCTTTAACTTGACACTGTACTCTCCATACATATGACACTATTGACAGATTGACAATTCACAACTTCCCTGTACAATGAAAACTGAGGCCATTCATAGAAATGTCCGCGAATTTGACCTTGCAGTCCACACCAAGCCCAACAATACCATCCATGGGGTGCTGGTGACACTTTAAGATAAAACTAAGACCATTGACAAATTAGGTGCGATCTACCACATTAAATGTGCTGATCTGTCCATCGTCCTATATTGGGGAAATGAAGAAGCGGTTGTACGGACATCAAAGTGTCTCTTCTCTGTCTCGGCCTCCAGACTGGATCTCAACAAGGACAGAGGACGCCACACCCTGACCGCAGCCTATGTCATCCTTGTTCAGCCACATGACTTTGACATGACTAAACACCACACAGCCTGTTCCCTGTCTGCAGGGCTGACGAAGCCTGCATGATAGAAGGCGAAAACTACCCGTGAGTAGTAATATCAGTTGAGTAAACCTGTTTAAAAAAAAAAAAAAAAAAAAAACATCTGTTTATGATGTTTTGATGTCCTCGACTAATTTTCTATGTAAATTTAAAGTGTTGCTATATATAATGGTGTTGATTACACAGTACAACGTTTTAATTTTACGGTTTGTCCAAGAGGAACCTGCTTCACTGTTCACTGTTTCCACCTTTCACAAAACCATGTAAGTAATATTAAGTAATAGAAAATGACTCCGTGTCTTTTCAAAAATTGTCATTGTTTATCTAAAGACAAGCAGCGTAGTTCAATCACCAGCAAAACTGTACCAATTACCCTGTCACACTATCGATTTATCTCGAATGATATTTTTATTTATATTCCTTTTTTTTTTTTTTTTTTTGCATCAATGATGAAGTTCTTATACGATGCTGTATAAGTACATAGGACTTGAGGATGCATAACTAATGTTACTTTTTACGATGAATTAATAATTCCTCTGCCATACTATATGACTAACTCTCTAATATCGACCCCAGACTTATAAACTCCATATATATATGTTGATATACCGAACTAAGATATCCCTTTCTGTCCTGCTGATAGTACCCAGGCAAAATATCTTGAGGTCAATTGAGGTCAGACCTGGAGAAATATTGACCTGACATTTTACATGGATTTGACCTGAATTGACATGAAGACATTTTGCCTGTGTAAGATTGTGTTAGAATATCTTTTTCGCACGTTCCTTTTGTACCTTTCTTCGTTCGACACAATCATGACTGGCCGGAAAGATTTAAAGACTCGTTTGTGTTCTTACTATAAATGACGAAACATAACAGAAAAAAATGAACATATTAGTTATTAGTCATACAAGTGCGAAACAGTTCATGATGTCCCTATCATCAGTGATGAGTCATTGAAGGAGACGATATAGATACCTTACGGCTGTTTTGCGTTCAAGGTATTGCAAGTGAAGAAAGATAGGAATAGCATGCAGCTATTACTTTCTTGTAAGATCATTAGTAATGCGTGACATATAAAATGGTTTCTTCCTCATATGACTCGTCTGTGATATTAAGACGCGTTACAGTTGTATTCTCCTTCTTTGACTAGTCAGTGATGTAATGGAAACCATGCATCTCTTGCGACCTTCGAGGACTCGCCAATGATAAGGACATTACACAACTGTTTCCTCTTATTACGCATCCGTGGTTATGGGGATACCATAATATCATTTTCTACTTTTTATTTATTATCACCCATGCCAGGGACGTCACCTGCTATGACTCCTTAAAAAATATAAGAGCAGAAATTGATTCCTCTTCGTAATAGTTGTTATTGATGGTATCGGTGCATTGAAGCTGTTTCGTCCTGATAAGACTGGTCAATTATGAAAGGGACACCACTCAGCTGTATCTTCCTGATAAAACAGGTCATTCATGAAAGGGACACCACTCAGCTGTTTCGTCCTGATACGATTGGTCAATTATGAAAGGGACACCACTCAGCTGTTCCGTCCTGATAAGACTGGTCAATTGTGAAAGGGACACCACTCAGCTGTTTCGTCCTGATAATACTGGTCAATTATGAAATGGACACCACTCAGCTGTTTCGTCTTCTATGACTCGTAAGTAATGGTATGGAAATCAAATAGCTTTTTTCATCTAGGAATCGTCGCTGATGATATGGACATCGTGAACTTTCCCTTTTCGTAGGACTCATTATTAATGTTAGTGACGCTATACAGCTGTTACATTCTTCCAAGAATCATCATTTATTCCAAAGGACACAATGCAGTCGTTGATTCTCCCGCAGACTCGCCAGGCATGCTTATGCCAAGAATTGAAAATGAAATATCTGAGAAAGGAATAGCATTAGTTATGCATCATTACGCCCGGTCTACACAAGAAAATCATATAACAACTTCATCAATAAGTGACGCCTAATAAAGTAAGCAATCTAAATCAAAACTTAGTAGAAAATCATGAGCCGGGCCGGCGGATATGTATCGAGAATTTGTTCTTGAATTCGTTTTTTGATTCCTAATACTTTGAAATGGTTAACCTATCTCAGTTGTATATTGATTTTAGATGCAAAAATTGCCTTTATTGTGAACCTCAAATATGAGGTACACGAATTACATTGATAAGGTACGATCATAAGTTACATATATCTCCAAACGACATAGTAGATTTCAGATTAAACATGACCTTTGTAATATCCGCTTCAAGTTCAATGATAACTTTAAATTGGATCTGATAAAATAAAATTCCAATGCAATTAATGAATTAAAAGGTCATTGTTACAGTCAAAACTGAATTTACCTTTAAAAGAAGAGACAACATATGGTTGAAACGTTGAGGTCAGAATTTCATGATTTAGAGCTACACTTATAAAATGGAAGTCTCCGCTTTTAAAATTAGGCTTATCGTTTTAATGGTGATTTATTACAAGGGGCTAAACCCTTACTGCGGAAATGAACTTGATAATGTCTACTTCATTAATGAACTCGTATAAACCTGGAGGTTGGTCATTGCAATATTTTACATTTAGGTTCTGGTGTTTTCTCTGTGGAGACCAACATTTTGATGTTGCCACGAACAACTCATTGTGCTATATGCATGTTTAAATGGTCATGTTTTCACTAAAAACATTTTGTCGAATGACCAATAATTAAGGTCATCGACCAAAGGACAATACGATCATCCAGACGAAGTTTGTGAGTTCTTTTTCTGACAAGTTAAAGTTGGTAGGAATTATAAGGTAAATGAGCACTGCCCCAGTTAATCGGGTCAAAATCCCAAATGGCTACTATCCTTTTTGTTCGCAATTATAAAGGATATCATAATCAGTCATGCATATAACAGTGGTCGCGATGTTTTTTTTAATGGAATGTCCACGTTCAGCATTTGACAGTGGCTATGATGCGAAATCAAATCAGTGATCTGTTATTTCTGAAAAAGTAGCAGATCAATATATCTACAAAGCATTTTTTTTTTAGAACTATGCATCCATATTGGCTTCTCAAGCTTTTAGCAGCACTCTTGAGGAACTCATCTCTTCACTCAACAACCTACAGATGTCTCCCGTTCGTATATAAGGTGTCTGGTAATGTGGCTTTCGTTTATTTGTACCATATGTAGGATATTTTCAATTATTATATAGAAAAAAAATTAAAAAAAAAAACCTTTCTAAAACAAAATATAGACAACTAATTATTGGAACAATGTCGCAAATGTATATCGGTTGAAGCCTAAATTGACTTGTTTAATGTCCTAAACATAATCTCAGTAACCACATATATAAATAGTGTGAATAATTGCAAGATAGGTAAAGCTAACCGACCTTGTTCTATTTGTGGTAGACACAATTGTCAATTAGTGTTAAGTCTGAAGCTTGTATAGTACGTGTTTTAAATGCCGCATCAATTTCTTTACAACCACTAAATTGTAATAGGACATACTTTACAATGTATCAAATGCAGACAAACAATATATACAATTTCATTTGCTTAATAAAAAAATATATACTTTGTGAACATGAAATACACCAAATACGTTTATTCCATAACTAAGTGATTTTGTGTAGGTTTTCATTGGAGAAGGATGCATTTCCGTCACTTCCGGTGTCTATAGAGACTGTGAGATATGCTGATCTTGACAAGGTAATATTTTTTTTTCAGAATTGATTAATACGTTTCATTTGAATTTGATTTTGGTTCAAACCTTCATCAAGCGGCTGAAGTTGATGTTTCAATTTGCTTTAGATGCAGGACTATGCTGAAACTGTTGCACTTAGGAAGCATCCATTCATAATGGTTATTACTAAGAATGACACGATTGTAGAGTGGAACTTTGCCATGGAGATGGCACGCCATATGGGAATCGAGGAACAGGAAATAACAGATTACGGAAAATTGACTTGTTTAATGTCCTAAACATAATCTCAGTAACCACATATATAAATAGTGTGAATAATTGCAAGATAGGTAAAGCTAACCGACCTTGTTCTATTTGTGGTAGACACAATTGTCAATTAGTGTTAAGTCTGAAGCTTGTATAGTACGTGTTTTAAATGCCGCATCAATTTCTTTACAACCACTAAATTGTAATAGGACATACTTTACAATGTATCAAATGCAGACAAACAATATATACAATTTCATTTGCTTAATAAAAAAATATATACTTTGTGAACATGAAATACACCAAATACGTTTATTCCATAACTAAGTGATTTTGTGTAGGTTTTCATTGGAGAAGGATGCATTTCCGTCACTTCCGGTGTCTATAGAGACTGTGAGATATGCTGATCTTGACAAGGTAATATTTTTTTTTCAGAATTGATTAATACGTTTCATTTGAATTTGATTTTGGTTCAAACCTTCATCAAGCGGCTGAAGTTGATGTTTCAATTTGCTTTAGATGCAGGACTATGCTGAAACTGTTGCACTTAGGAAGCATCCATTCATAATGGTTATTACTAAGAATGACA
>NW_022983063.1:0-34917 GCF_902652985.1 Pecten maximus
CCCGGATTTAATATTCCGGTTTTTTAATAGAAAGAACTTTCAATATTTAAAATTTTTTTATTTTCTTTGGGAAATCTGAAATTAAACAAACTTAGTGAAGCATCCTTTTAAAAAAAATGATCTAAATAAAAAACCTACAGGGAACATTTAAATAAAACATGATTATTATTGAATGAAACCATAATAAATTTTTGGCCTTTTTAATTTTAAATCAGGGTTTTGAAAAAAAAAATTTTATTAAAAAAAATTTTAAAATTGATTCCTTAAATATACTTAGGGGAAAAAGCTTATAAAAATTTTTTAAAAATGAAAAAACAAAACTTATTACATTTGAACCCCTCAAAAATCTGACAACCATAAAAAAGAATTTTGATGCTAAATAAAAACCTATAAACCACCTAGAAATAATAACATGTCACTGTATTATTTCTATAGAAATAAGATGGAATGAATATTCTGATCCTGTCTGTAAATTGCAATAAGCTGATCCAGTCCAAACACCAAGCGTTATTGTAGACATGAATTTGATGACAAGGAATGATAACATATAATATATCCTACTTAGGGAGACATGAAGATTAATAATATTCTACTGTATTATTAAGTAGAAAGAAGACTTATCATTTTAGTTATATTGAAAATTCTGACTGTTTCTGTCAATGGTAATAATCTGATCCATTGCAAATACAGAACGTTACTGAGACGCATCTTTACATATTACAATAAATGATAACATATAATAATACCTACTTAGGGAGACACTGCAAATAATAACATGTCACTGTAGTATTGAATAGACATACCATGGAATGAATATTCTGATCCTGTCTGTAAATTGCAATAAGCTGGATCCAGTGCAAACACCAAGCGTTATTGTAAACATGAATTTGATGATAATGAATGATTACCTATAATAATACCTACTTAGGGAGACACTAATACTAATCATAGTCCACTGAATTATTAAGTAGAAATAAGACAAAACATTTCAGTTCCATTGAAAATTCTGAGTCTTTCCGTCAATGATAATAAGCTGATCAAATGCAGATACAAAGCCTTATAAGAGACGCATCTTTTTGATGGCAATAAATCATAACCTATAATAATACCTACTTAGGGAGACACTAGAATAATAACATGTCACTGTATTCTTTCTATAGAAATAAAATGGAATGAATATTCTGATCCTGTCTGTAAATTGCAATAAGCTGATCCAGTCCAAACACCAAGCGTTATTGTAGACATGAATTTGATGACAATGAATGATAACATATAATATATCCTACTTAGGGAGACGGGAGGATTAATGATATTCCACTGTATTATTAAGTAGAAAGAAGACTTATCATTTCAGTTATATTGAAAATTCTGACTCTCTCTGTCAACGGTAATAATCTGATCCATTGCAAATACAGAACGTTACTGAGACGTATCTTTTCATATTACAATAAATGATAACCTATAATGATACCTACTTAGGGAGACAGTAAAAATAATGACATGTCACTGAATTATTGAATAGAAATAAGATTAAACATTAATGGTGGAATGAATATTCTGATCCTGTCTGTAAATTGCAATAAGCTGATCCAGTGTAAACACCAAGCGTTATTGTAGACATGAATTTGATGACAAGGAATGATAACATATAATATATCCTACTTAGGGAGACACTAGAATAATAACATGTCACTGTATTATTTCTATAGAAATAATACAGTATCATTTTAGTTATATTGAAAATTCTGACTTTCCACTACACTAATTTAAAAAAAAATGAAAAAATATACCTTTTTAAAACCCCCTTTAAAAAATTAGGACATACATGTATATCACACCGAGTTTTATAAGTGTGGAAAGTTTTATCAAAATGTATAGAGTCGCTTTTCTGTTAGCTCCGGCAAAGTGGTCTGAATTAGCCGCATGTACATTACGTTCCGTCCTTCAATACACTACATTCCACACACGTAACATCCGCCACCTCTCAATAAAATACGACCCTTTTTCAAAACCCTATTGTGGCCGTTGTATGAAAGATATAGAAAAACTAAAGATTCCATTTTCTTCAGAATCCTCTCTAGTTGTTATGTTTTGAGTTTCAGAATTTTCTATTAAAGCGCTGTTTTTTTAAGGGCCAGTTAAACCAGAGACCTATAGGAGCTACCGGTCAAAATCACAATTTTGGCATGTTTGACCCAAAATATATTATCAATACGATTTTCCACATGGTTATGTTCTCCCTCATTATATTCATCCGAACAGACTATGATAAAAACTACAAGCATGTTAACAATCCTAAAGCTAGAGAAAAAAATTTGGAGATCATGGACAACCTTTCACTGGTAGATATTTTTAGAGAACAGAATGAAGATGTAAGACGATATACATGGAGGAAAAGCAACCCACTCAAACAGGCCCGATTAGACTTCTTTTTGATTTCTGAAAACTTAATTTCTAGTACTGAAAAATCCAAAATAGAACCAGGTTATAGATCTGACCACTCTTTTCCAACATTAGCTTTGAAACTAAACGAATTTTTCCCTGGTAAAGGAATTTGGAAATTTAATAATAGTTTATTACAAGAACAAGATTATTTAGATATGGTTAAAACCTGTATAGCTGAGACAAAAGAACAATACTGTACTCCAGTTTATAATTTACATAATTTGATGGATATTCCTGACAGTGAGATTGAGTTTGTTATTGATGATCAACTATTCCTAGTAGAAACTTTACTTTTGCAAATTAGAGGCAAAACAATCTCTTTTTCTTCATTTAGGAAGAAACAACAAAATATTAGGGAAGACAATCTAAGAAAAATAATTCAGGAAATTGAGGAACAAGATGATATAGACACAGTAGAGTTAGAAGTTAAAAAAAGAGAACTACAGGAAATTTGGGATAAGAAAATAAAAGGTAGTTTAGTAAGGTCACGTGCTAAGTGGGTGGAGGAGGGTGAGAAGCCTACTAGATATTTTTTTAAATTTAGAGAATAGAAATTTTACATCTAAAATTATACCTAAATTAGAACTAGATAATGGAGATATAGTTACTCAGCAGGCAAATATTTTGGAAGAGGTCAAGAAATTTTATGAAAATTTATACAGTAATAACAATGAAATATCAGATGTAAATTTGAATGAACTTTTAGAATCATATAACATAAATAAAATTAGTAAACAAGAATCTGACAATCTTGAAGGTCCAATCACATTGATAGAAGCTGGCAAAACTTTAAGAAATATGAAAAATAACAAAAGTCCAGGTATAGATGGCTTTACAGTTGAATTTTTTAAGTGCTTTTGGAAATATTTGGGTAATTTCATCGTTCGATCTATAAATTTAGGTTATAAACAGGGATCTCTTTCTATTTCACAACGACGAGGTATTATTTCTTGCATTCCAAAGGGAGATAAACCCAGACATTTTATAAAAAATTGGAGGCCCATTACTTTGTTAAGTGTTGTGTATAAAATAGCATCAGGTTCAATAGCAAGTAGAATAAAGACAGTGTTGGATAAAATAATTGATAAAGATCAAACAGGGTTTTTAGCAGGTAGATATATAGGGGAAAATACCAGACTAGTCTATGATATAATGCAGTATACAGAAGAAAATGATATTCCAGGTATGTTTTTAATGATCGATTTCGAAAAAGCTTTTGATTCAGTGTCCTGGGAATTTGTTGAAAAAGTATTAATGTATTTTGGCTTTGGAAATAGTTTAATAAACTGGGTTAAAACTTTTAATAATAATTTAAGTGCTACTATTAATCAGGGTGGGAATCTGTCTTCTTTCTTCCAAATTAAAAGAGGCTGTCGTCAAGGCGACCCGATCGCCCCCTATATTTCCATCCTCTGTGCAGAAATACTAGCGATAAAACTCCGAAATAATTCAAAAATCAAAGGTATTGATGTTGATAACTGTCCCATACTTTTGTCACAATATGCAGATGATACGTCTCTTGCTCTTGATGGTACAGAACTATCTCTACAGGAATCAATATCCGAACTTAATTTTTATGCAAATATATCTGGATTAAAAATTAATATTTCTAAAACTCAAGTGGTTTGGATAGGTAGTAAAAAGTTTAGTTCTGACAAATTTCTTCCAGATCTGGGTTTACAGTGGGGAAGGGAAAATTTTACACTTTTGGGAATTGAATTCCATATTAATTTACATGAGATTCCAAAGCTCAATTTCGATAAGAAATTAACTAAGCTTAAATCTCTTATTAGATCATGGAACAGGAGAATTTTAACGCCAATTGGTAGAATTAACATTATTAAATCAATTTTAGTTTCACAATTTAATCATTTATTTATCTCACTACCCAACCCAGATTATAGGTTTATTAGTAAGTTAAATACTATTTTCTTTGAATTTTTATGGAATAGCAAAGTTGACAAAGTTAAAAGAGATGTAATTGTTCAAGACTACATTAATGGTGGTTTAAAAATGATAAATATTAAGGCTTTCATAGACTCTCTTAAGTTAGGTTGGATAAGAAGATTATTTTCTATCACCTCCAAATGGCAAGCAATTATAAAAACATATGTGAATACTGATATGTTGATACAGTGTGGCTCAGACTATTTACAGCAATGTGAAAAGAAATGTAAAAATTTGTTTTGGATAGATGTTTTGAAAGCATGTAGAAAGTTTGTTACATCAAATGAAGTAAATATAAATATTAATTGTATAAATGCGTATCTGAAGGCACCATTATGGTTTAATGACAAAATTACTATGGACAAAAAGTCTGTTTTTTTCCAAGACTGGTATAAGAAAGGAGTTGTAAATATAAATGATTTGATAAAGGATCATAATGCTGGTACATTTTATACGTTTCAAGATTTTACACAACTGTATCGAATACGGACTAATTTTCTCCAATATCATAGTGTCATTTCAGCTGTAAAAAAGTTCAATCCCAATCCTGTTCTCCCCATGCTGGAAATAACACGTCCATTTATTCCAGTAAACTTTGAATTTTTTTTTAAACATTTCAAAGGGTCAAAACACTTTTATAACATTATGATCAGAAATAATATTGTGCCCTCAGGACAAAGAAAATGGAATTCAATTTTTGATAGAAGCAATATTTACTGGAGTCAGGTTTTCAAACTTCCGTTTATTGTAACTAATAACACAAAATTCCAATGGTTTCAATATAGAATCAATCACCATATTCTTACAACAAACTCTCTTTTATTTAAAACTCGAATGGTGCCATCGCCTTTGTGTACACTGTGTAACTCAGAGATTGAAACCATTATTCATATTTTATGGGAATGTCAGGAGGTTCAAAATCTTCTTCTTAGCTTTGAAACTCTTTTAGATACACTCCTTATTCCTTTTGGTTTTAATAAAGAATCATTTTTATTTGGTCTTCTCACACAAAATGTAAATGGTAAAATTGATAATGAAATTCTCATTGTAATTAAACAGTACATATATAAAATGCGCTGTCTGCATAAGTCCTTAAATTTAAATGCTTTAATAAATACTATACAGGACTATTTTAATATACAAAGATGTGTAGCTTATAGCAAAGGAGGTATGTATAAGGAGAGATTTAGAAACGAATGGCTAAAATGGGAAAAAATAATTAGGTTATAGCTTTCATTTCATAATATATTTAACTGACATGTCTCCTAGGCTCTAAAACACTAAACTGGTCAATAATTTTGCTTTGTTGCTCTGATAATATATTGTGATTTTTCCATCCCCTTTCTCTCCCTGTTTTGTCTATTTATCTTTCTATTTATGTATGTCAATACTGTCTGTATGTCTGTGTCTCTGTTTAGTCTGTCTGTGTCTTTCGGTCTAAGTAGGTTGGTGTTGTTAGTCTATGTATCTGTTTGTCTGTATATGTCTGTCAGTCTTTCTGTATATGTCTGTGTCTCTGTTTAGTCTGTCTGTGTCTTTCTGTCTAAGTAGGTTGGTGTTGTACTTAGTCTATGTATCTGTCTGTCTGTGTGTATGTCTGTCAGTCTTTCTGTATATGTCTGTGTCTCTGTTTATAGTCTGTCTGTATCTTTCTGTCTAAGTAGGTTGGTGTTGGTTTATGTATCTGTCTGTCTGTGTGTATGTCTGTCTGTTTGTCTGTACATGGATGAATAGCAGGATAATAGAAACAGAATGTGTGTTTAATATGCATTTTCTTATATATGTATGTATACAATAATATATACAACATGTGTAGTATGTGTGCACTTGTATGGGTATATTTGAGTTGTAGTAGGTGCGGTATGTGGATATGTTTTCATGTAAGTGCTGTGTGTACATGCCAATGGATGGATATCAAAATAGTACATGTATGTGTAGTAAAGCATGTGTGCTCATTGTCATATGCAATAGTTAGTATATGACTATATGTAGTACGTATGAACATGTATATGTGTATAGTATTGTGTACATGTATGTATATGTACTAGAACATTCATGTGTGTGGGAAGGTGTTTGCGTGGGGTGTGTCATTCTCATTCATCAGAGTTACTTCCCTTCGTTTCATATGTCACTCGGTCAGTACGGTGTTATAGCGTAGCTTGCGTAGCTTAGCAGACTCTGGGGGGCGAGAATGGGTGTGTGTTGGTGTGTATGTGTGTGTGTAAGCTTGTGCGTAGTAAATTATAATAGAAATACACATCAGTGCTGAAAGGTGTGAATGACCATAAAATGTAGATGTCTTGTGTTTGTTGATAATATATGTTTAACTGAATAAAATATAAATTACAAACAAAAAAAAAATATTCATCCGAACATAAAGTAATTAATTTCAAATGAATAACAAACACATTAATGGGATTGCAGTTCGTTGCTCATTCATTTTAATCGATAACACATCAAAATCAAACATGTTCATGAACAAAACCATCGCCCCACAACACCTATCCTCCTATAAACCTCTGCTAACCGGCATAACTACGATATACGCGACTATACATTTAACCTGAATACACCTTACTCTAGCACGTATATGTATACGAAGAGAACCAAATATAACAAAAATCGCGTAAAAAATAAATCAACGTGTATGTAGTGTTGAGCAACGAACTCGAAAGACCGCATAGAGCACGTGCTTGCCTTATATAGCCCTACACCACGTGACATCCACCCCGATGACCACCCTATGAGCTACCGAATACTTACGAAAACAACCGAACTTAATTTCATATATCAGATACATCCAGACCTAGATCGAGCTGAGTTTTACAATCGTTCAAAGTATCAACTGAATTGTATGTGTCAATTTTTCTGTCCTCAAATCGCTATTATATCTGGCAAAATAGGCGGATTAGCTCGTATTACATTATGTTCCGTAAGGAACGATAACTCCGTTATCGCCCCTGACTACACTTCATTCTTTATTTTAAAATACATTTAAAAATTATAAATAAATTCAAATAAATCTGGATTTAACACTGCCGTCTACTAATGTACATTTAACACTGGCGTTGACTGGTGTCAATTTAAAATTTATAAATACATTTAAAATAAATTTAAAAAAAATATATAAATCAATTCAAAGAAATCTGGATTTAACACTGGCGTTGACTGGTGTGCATTTAACACTGGCGTTGACCGGTGTCCATTTAATACTGGCGTTGACTGGTGTCCATTTAATACTGGCGTTGACCAGTGTCCATTATTATAATACTGGCGTTGACCAGTGTCCGTTTAACACTGGCGTTGACCAATGTCCGTTTAACACTGGCATTGACCAGTGTCCATTTAACATTGGCGTTGACCGGTGTCCATTAAATACTATAGTTATTACAGTGTGCATTTCCATGTTGTGTGACGTCATAGTGAAACAGGGTGTCCCCACCCGCAGTAGGGGTTCGACTCCCGTCGACGGTGTTTTTTAAATAGATTTTTATTGTCTATTTCATTACTTTGTTTATTCTACATTTCTTGAATAAATATATAGTAAGAAACGAATGAAATATGTATTTAAATTCATTAATGAAACTCAATGACAGAATTAAATTAAACCATAAAATTGAATAAATTTGACTGACAATTAAATCAAATAGCCTTTAACATAGTCAAACAAGGGAAACCTATATATAAAATTTAAGATTTAGGCACCAAGGGGAACCTATATATGGAATTTGAGAAAGATTCCTTCAGTACTTTCTGAGAAATAGCGATAACAAACTTCAATTGTCTAAATCCAAGATGGCTGCCTGTCGGCCATGTTGTTTTCCGATCGGTCCCAAAATACAATATGCATAACAAGGCACCAAGGGAAACCTACATATGAAATTTGAGAAAGATCCCTTCAGTACTTTCTCAGAAATAGCGATAACAAACTTCAATGGTCAAAATCCAAGATGGCTGCCTGTCGGCCATGTTGTTTTCCGATCGGTCCCAAAATACAATATGCATAACAAGGCACCAAGGGGAACCTACATATGAAATTTGAGAAAGATCCCTTCAGTACTTTCTCAGAAATAGCGATAACAAACTTCAATGGTCAAAATCCAAGATGGCTGCCTGTCGGCCATGTTGTTTACCGATCGGTCCCAAAATGCAATATGCATAACTAGGCACCAAGGGAAACCCACATATGAAATTTGAGAAAGATCCCTTCAGTACTTTCTCAGAAATAGTGATAACAAACTTCAATGGTCAAAATCCAAGATGGCTGCCTGTCGGCCATGTTGTTTTCCGATCGGTCCCAAAATGCAATATGCATAACTAGGCACTAAGGGGAACCTACATATGAAATTTGAGAAAGATCCCTTCAGTACTTTCTCAGAAATAGCGATAACAAACTTCAATGGTCAAAATCCAAGATGGCTGCCTGTCGGCCATGTTGTTTTCCGATAGGTCCCAAAATGCAATATGCATAACTAGGCACCAAGGGAAACCTACATATGAAATTTGAGAAAGATCCCTTCAGTACTTTCTCAGAAATAGCGATAACAAACTTCAATGGTCAAAATCCAAGATGGCTGCCTGTCAGCCATGTTGTTTTCCGATCAGTCCCAAAATGCAATATGCATAACTAGGCACCAAGGGGAACCTACATATGAAACATAGAAAACACTATAAAACCTTTCGTGCTTTGATTCCCACCAGGAGTCGAACCTGGGTCTCCTGCAACACAGTAGCAAGTGTGAAACCCTTTCACTATAGGAATGTGTATAGCACTACTTGATTTCAGACTGATTTTGTTGAATTTCTTAATGCGGCATTTCAAAATATTTCCCCACTGCTTTTACAAGGGCTTGGGACTTCTAGCATTATGCTAGGCAGCATTACAAATATTTCTATAACTTTCCATTTAATACTGGCACCGACCGTTGTCGATTTAACATTGGTGTTGACCATTGTCCATCTAGTACTGGCGTTAACCAGTATGCATTTTACACTGATGTAGACATACCAGTGTCAAATGGACACTGGTCAACGCCAGTGTTATTGAACACTGGTCAACGCCAGTGTTAAATGAATACTGGTCAACGCCAGTATTAAATGCACACTGGTCAAAGCCAGTGTTAAATGGACACTGGTCAACACCAGTGTTAAATACAATGTCCGCTATCGTCCCTTACTGCACTTAAGCTGGTTCCGGATATCAAATTTTCAGATTTTCCGAAAATGTGTTAGTGCGTTGGATTCTGGGTGTAAAATGGCGGGAATTCTTCCCCAGTGCAGTGTAAATGTCTGGCTTACTGTCTTTCGATTATACGTACACATGTGCCCTTAGCGAAAAATGTTGCATTACGGACACGACAGAAAAATGAACTTAATGTACCCTAGATATCAAAACATGATTAATCCTGTCTTTGGGATAGAGATATTTGTGAAATATATGTAAAAGAAAAAAACTCACCTACATTTTCATGAATATTAGTCATGTGATCAACAAAATCTTTCACCCATGACTTTGAAGTATGTAATTTATTAAACTTGTTCAGTATTTTAATATCTCACTCATCAAAAGTATTATTATCAGAGCATCAGATATTTCAGAGATGTCATTAGACAGTGGCCTGGTGTCTTCCTAACACAGTCCACATGCATATATATATGTACAGTACATTTTGAGCACCAGAATTCAGTATTGAATTGGAATAAATTCAAACAATGTAATTAATTTATTAAAGAAAGTGATTACTGTGTATTGCTGGGATTATATATGTGAGAGAATGATATGAAAGAAATCACACAAGTAAAGTGTGAAAAAGTAAGACTTTAACATGTACACCATGTGCCCATATAAAATGTTTTCATCAAAGATATACCAAGCAACATTTCTTGGATTGTACACAAATCTTTCAAGAAATAAGAAAATTTTGTACACACAAATTGTGAGGAAAACACAAAACATGATCCAAAAAGTTTGGTCAACATTACTAATGGAAATATTAATTCATAAATAAGTGTTACTCAAAATTTGTCTCAGTGAAGTTTATATCATTTACAAAGACTGTGTTGTGATTCAAACATTTTGTTAAAGGAATCTGACTATGCTGAATGGCAATATATATAAATACCGTCATTAAGTTACTTGCAGTTCTAGATCTCCAATAAGTGCATTTGTGTAGTTACATAGCACGTATTGGATGGCTTCAAGCTTAAGTGATGCCGCAATTTAATTTCTGCAGCTAGTTAGTAGCACAACTTCAAGTCATGTCGCAATTTCTGCTGCTAATAGCAATGGAATTAAAAGCCAACTCAGCCAGCAGCTGAGTTTCAATCAATAAATTATCACATAAAGAACATTCGATTCCTAAGGCTGGTTATAATGCAGAATGGTGGTGCGAAATTTTGCACACTTTCGGTACATATATCATAATGCACATGAAGCCATTATTCATTTGTGTTTTTTATTCTGGGTTTGAAGACAATCAGGAACATAATTTCTCATACCTATCAAACTTTAATTTTATTGATAAAAATGGTTTCAACACTTTTGTAGACAAATGCCATGACTAGTATTTATTGAGATATAATATAAGCAAAGATATGAAATTGACTGCACGAGTGGATCAAAGCTGTTATTAATCTAATTATACTAACTGGATTTGTATCCAGTTTCATTATATCCTGATCGAATGATGTTTTCCCTATATTTTTTGCAAATTAATTATCAAAGAAATGATGTAATGTACATTGAATGTTGATAATAGGATACCAGAATCATCAATTTACCTTTTTTTTCATAATCATAGCTTAATATTATGTATAGGTCTACCCGATGTAAATCACATCAGGGTTGCTACATTAATAATCGGCAATGGGAGAGACTTCATACCAGAGAGCATGCGGTGTAGATGGTGTGAATATTCGTTCTAATATCTTTCAGTGTTCAATATACCGGTACTTAAGTTTTGTTAAAATTAACCCTTCAGTTTTGTTAAAATTAACCTATCGAAAAATTCAGGAAAATGCTTTGAAAAAAAAAAACGTGTGGAAAGCTTAAGGCTGTTAACCTTTAGGTTCTAAGTGTAACACAAATACCTGACTCGTTTTATAAAATAATGACATATATATAAGAGAAGATTTTTGTACTACTTAGTCTAGTCTAATACATGTAAGCTTATCGAGAAATTGACAACATGTTATGGCTGTTTTAAAGATTGGCCATTTCTTTTCAATTTAAGACCTACTTCGAATAAATCCACCCAATACAATTGAACCTACGTTTGTGCGGTACTTAGAAATAAATACATCAGATTTCAAGCCCGAGGAAGTTCAGAACCTTTCTCATTTATATGTACTCTTATATATTATCATTTTATAAAATGAGTCAGGCACCTGTACGAGTACTAGTGTATACATATAAATATAATCACCCAGTATAAGTCTATCCATTTTAAAACGAACATAATCGGAAGTAATATCGCAGAGTAACACGAAAGTCTGGCATTAAACATCATCATACGACACACAGTCTCCAGCCACTTTGAGAAATACAAAAAAAACAAGAAATATCTTTAAAAAAGATAAACGGCATAGTTTTAATGCTGGTGGTTATAATGTAAAACTGCTGATGAAACAAGGATAGATAGTATTGCAACAGCAATACAAAGTCCCCTGCCTGAACCAGGAGTGCAACCATTTATTTCCCATTTTTTAAACTACGTGTTATACAGATAACACTGGGCGAGTTTGCGGGTATATATTTAAGTGGAGTGTTAGGGGGGGAGCGGCACACTAGCCATGGGATTGATGGACAAGTTCTACGGGACCACGTAGACGTTACAAGAACTGTACTGACTTACATTATCCTGACTACGTGTCACCACGCTAGTTAAAGGTATGTAATAGATAAATATCTGTAATTGCTTAATATTACGTGGACAAATGTTTAATAACTATTTGACGCGACTATTTGTCATGCTAGTTTACAGACTGTCAGTTACATGTAACTTGGTAGCATTCTAAATAATGGCTTTTGTCTTCCAGGTTTTCCCCCCTATCTCCTAATATACATGTGGCGACACTCCTGTCCAATAATTAAACAGATAGAGAGAAGCAAAGCTTTTGTTGTTTCTGCCACCTATCACAAATGGCGACCACGACGAGACAGGAGTATAAAATTTATACAAGTTCGCCCACACCGGAACGGGAAAACCCCGAGCGGCACACGGCAGTGATGGTTTCACATTGAGGCAACCCCATGTACACCTTCATTTCCGTTGGAAGAAACTATCAGTAGGCCTACGAGTTTCGACCCCGCGGGATAGTGTTATACACATATATAAGACATGTCAAAGTAGTTATAAGGTCATTTTGTCTATCATCCATATTATTGTCAATGTAATTCGGGATGATGTATTTGTATTATTGTCATGGTAACTGTATGTGGTCATACATTATATGTATGTAAAGTTTTATTACTGTATTGTTAAATTTATCTATTATGTCTATATCTACTGTAAATTTATAGTATTTGTTTCTACTGTTTCACGGTGTCCTATACTGAGACTATATGTGAATAAAAAGTGAAAAGAAGGAACTTCACCACTGTGCTTGTCATTAAGCCTCTGCCCAAATCCCCACCCCGTTTCACAAGTAAGCCACCTGTTGCGTCATATCTGGGAACAACAGAAAATTATACGGCTAGAATCTATGTCGAAAAAAAAATGCCAGGTGTGAGAATTTACGTACCCTTTCTCTACAGTCAGAAATACGCTAGTCACATGGGGCATGTCTAGTTTTATGTTAAAAAATAGGCAGAAATACCTTTAAATATTGATATTTCTGACTATTCTTTTTAATATAAAACTAGACTCGCACAAAATATTCAAAAAACGATGTAACCTAGACATAAGAAAAAACTTTTTCAGCTTCAGGGTAGTAGATGTTTGGAACAATTTGCCACAACATGTTATAGATGCCGAGGAGGTTAAACAGTTTGAAATTGCACTGGACAATCACTGGGATAATACCAACAAATAACTTGTGTATATATATGAAAAAGGACAAATTAACTCATTGCACACCAGATGTATATCACATTGTAAACATTGTAATATCAATTGATATGGACATAGAGGCTTACAGCCTGCGTCCATTATTTATCGTATTAAATCGTATTAAATAGACATGCCCCTGGGTGTAACTAGAGTAAAACTTTACAGTAAGTATGTTTAAACAAAACCCCTATGTCCGTGAACACTCATGTAAAGCTGGATGTATACTCCGTGGCTGGAGGCGTTAAAGAACTTACCTTAGATAAGTATGTGTCCTAAATAATCAAACTTATTCACGCCAGTTGATCCCGATCTACAGTAAACACTCTTAAACAACAAGCGACAAACGAAGACTGACAGTACTTCCGCAAAACTACTTCCGGTGAAAAGTAGTCGCTGATCGAATATAGGCTAGGTCCTATAAGTCGTAAGACAAAAAATCACTTTACGAATCAATATGAAAGCAAAAATATATGTCAGACTTTTCCATCCATCGATAGCCACCATTTGTTTATAAAAATATATCAACATATTCAATTAACGACATACTTACGATGGGCTCACGATAGGATGGCACGTGGCTATTCAACATTCTAAAATGACATTGTGCAAGCATTTACAGAACTGCCGACATCATATTTGATTTTTATGTCTAATTATGTTTTATGTAAAAAATAAACACGATTTTTCTTTAAAAAACAAAAAATAATAATTTGATATCCCAAAATTGGGCCCCGAGGGAAATGTACCCGTAAATACCAAATTACGGTTATACTTTTTTGTATATAATGTATTTGACTTAGGGCGACACAAAACTGTCGACTTAACTCCTTTTTTTGAATAAATGTCAGAAAAATTAGTATTATTAAAAATGCGCCCAAGAAAAAAACTCTGAACATTATTTTTCTCATTAATATGCATATTTTACTTTGAAAAAGTGGTGGAATTCTGATGTCGACCTAACTCCTATGTTTACTTACTGTCCACCTAACTACCAAAATACGAGTATATATATATATATATATATATATATTTACTTTTGAGAGAAACAGGATGACAAGTAGCATACCTGGCCTGACCAGTTAAGTAACTCAACAATGAGGAATATGGAACTGCACATATCAATTTAAAAAGAAAGACAGCTTGCCAAGATGTTATCAAATACATTTAAAATATAACAAGCTTGTCGAGATGTTATCAAATACATTAAACTATAACACGTTTTCTAAGTGAAATTAGACGGCAAAGAAATCCAAAATGTCCAAAAAAAGATTTGCCATGAAAATTATACTGTTATTGGTAAACATATATCTTACCAATATTTGTGATTATTTTTAGTAGAATCAAATATTTAAGATACTATCTTTTCGACACACACTCTACACACAATACACTACGCAATGTGTTTGTTTATAAATCATGTACATCTATAATGAAACTGGTCCCGGTATTTGTACAAACGTTGTATAGATTAAACGTTGAATAGGTCATATGCAGGGCTAACTGGCAGATTACTACGCGAGCGTAAAACGCGTTGTGAGGTTTTTGTTTCTGACATAACTAGCCAACTAACACGGGTAAACTCTGTCCAACATGACAATATATGAGATATGTACCTATTCAATATGTGAATTGCCCAGGAAAACTGCTACCAATCGAAGAAAAAGCAGTGTCGTAAGGAACTTGATCTAGGCGAAACAGTACCTGGTAGTGATTGGCTGATTAGGTAGTGCGAGTCAGTAAGGGGAATCCCCTTTTGGTATTATATAAGGGAAATGCCCAAACCAGCTCATTCAAATGGCACATCATAACCAGAGTAGCTCATACAACTTAGCGGTATCCGACAGTGCTTCAAATGGACATTCGAACACTACCCCCAAAGGTAAGACGATCACACGACTTTTCTCTCAGAAAAAAAAAAGAAAAAAAAGTGAAAGAGAAAAAAATATAGAGCAAGGGTACGTAATTTCGCACAGTACGTAAATTCGCACACCTGACGATTTTTTTGCGTTTTTCCTCCAAGTGGTCGAGGACTGTGTTTTTTGTTTATATGTTGACTAATGCCAACCTTTAGCGGAACATTTGCCGTTTTAAGTACATCTTTTCAGATTAAGTTCGTTTTGAAAACAAATTTTAACTGATACGACTCTCGTCCGATAAAATGGATACCGGATAATTAAATATTTTATTTAAAATAATCCCAGTTGTTGATTGGCATGTGAATTTGCAAATATTTAAGGAAAATATCATTTGATCAGATAATAAACAAAACGTGTTACAAATCCACCAAGTATAACTAATAACAGCGCTGACCTGCAGACACCCCGTCATTTTCACCGCCTTGTTTACATTACCTCCGTAGGGAGCGGTCATTATTTAAAGCAAAAATGGCGATAAATTGACACTTTCCAATTTTACATTATTTTGTTTTTAAAGATTTTTTTAATCATATCATTGGGCTTTATCTTAGTTTAGGATGTTGTTTGTCTACAAAATGGTTGAAAACTATTTTTACCAACAAAATTAAAGAAGTTAGATGGGTGTGCGAAATTACGTACCCGATCGTCTTCAAACCCAGCAATAAACACAAGTTAACAAAAGCTCCCTTGCGCAGTGATACGTGTGGGCATACCAGGTTGCACACTTGTATGTTACGAAGCATTTGTACATCTAACAATGTGAGGTATTCTTTCTTGATTTGAAATTGATTTTACGGAAATGTATTTAAAAACATACCGAAAGTGTGCGAAATTACGTACCCCCACTCTAACTGTCAGACTGTTTCATTTTTTATTACCTGCTATGTTGCAATCACCTACAGGAAGCCTACTTGCCAATTTATTTCCATTGTATTTCCTCCCGTAGTTAATTTCACAATTTCATTTGAATCACTTATGGTTAAGTTTGGATATATATCACAAACCTTAACCCGATGAATAGTAAAAGAAAAAATCTACATGTATTAGGTTTTACGTGATAATGTATACGGTAGATACGGGTACTAGATTATAACTTCTAATGTATACTGTACACACATTTACTAGATTACATCTTCTAATATATACTTTACACACGTGTACTAAACTTCTAATGTATACTGAACAGACATTTAGTAGCTGATAAATTATAAATATACTGCTGTACACGTGTGAGAGAGAGAGAGAGAGAGAGAGAGAGAGAGAGAGAAAGGGGGGAATTATTCATTTTTTCATTATACTGGCCGCTAAAAATACCAATATAGCTATCTACATTTCCCGTGTTGCGCGCCTCGGAAGATACGCAGATAGCTACTGCTATTCATTTCCGCCATGAAAATGAAAGAAATCAATTCAGTTCATAGATTTACATTAGGGTGATTTAGAATAAAAACATAAAGGACATAATCATTTTAAAATTTCTATTTTTTTATTACTATATACTAAATATAACTATATAGTGTTTTGTTTTCTAGATTAATCAAATAATTTTGTAAGTATGCATGCTTGTTGGTAGTATATTTATATATTTTAATTTATTTCCAAGAAAACCACGAAAACAATGATGCCATAAAGGATGGAAGGCTTTTGCCTTCCGGTCATGGGAATCCCAAAGGAACTCATCAAGGTATTTGTCTAACTCTTAGCCTATTTTGAAGAGCTTTGCCACTTACCTTCAAATAAATAAGGAGTCAGAAAGGTATGCAACTGACTATATGGACGACTCATCAGTCTGCTCAAATTTTTTTTTTACGGATGAAGAAAACTAATTAAGAAATGATGTTTGTTGTTTATAATACATGTTTTTAATATGTTTTACGACATGTCTCAAATCGGCGCGGTTCTCAAAAGTAAACACGGATCTGCAGTGTTTTGTGAACATCTATTCTGTTGTAAGCATTTCACTGCCGATATTTATATTCACATGGGTAAAACTCTCAAAATACGGCTGAAAGATGGATTCAAGAGTCACCAGCATCTAAGAAGACTGGAAAATATCAACAGGGGTGTTAGATCTGATCACATTTAGGCTGCCAGCAGCAGACGACAATCAACAACGTTAAAAACATAAGTAGATATGCATAAACAACAAGGACTTGACGCAGAGCAAGTGAATTGCTGAACTGACTGAAATCTTAAACAACACACTCATGTGAACCCATAGTCTGTTTAATATTCCTCAGATCAGAGAGATTTATGTTTATTATTGCATTAATTCACATTATAGATATAAGGCATGTTTGTACAATTAGGTTAAAATGGGCAATACAAATTAAAATACACTATGTAAATTAAGGTAGCATGCAAGGTGATTGGTTTCAAGTTAATATTTATCTATAGGTGACATACTTCCAGTGTTGAATATTTCATCTCCTGTGAGTCTGGTTTTGATCATAAACCAGGTAATAAAGATAAATGCTTCCATTCTTTTGTAAAATAACATTTTTTTACTCTGTGTGAGAAAATCCTCATGTATTGGAATTCTCCTGCTTGAGATTGTTGTTTTCCTTTTTTATTCTTCTCATACTTGATTACTTTGAATGATGAAAAAAAGACATGCACCTGTAAGTACCTACTTTCAGCGCAGCATGCAGTACAGCTTATTTGTTGAAGTTATACAATTAAAAACAAATTCTTAAAAAAAAAAAAAAAAAATGTAAAATTCCCATTCATTAAGATTCTTCACTTGTACTTGTTATTTCATTCATTTTGATGAATTCTAATAAACATCATTTATGCGTTAAAAATCAGGAATAATTCACATTAAAATATGATGGACAATCATGAATGTTAATGAATTTGTTAAGTTATTCATAAAAGTTCGAGAAAGGCATTTGAAGAATGTTCATGAACAGCTTTTCATGAATCAAAAACTACCAATATTCTTAAAAGTTCATTTTTTTTCATAAATTCATGAGAGTACAGGTGACATAAATAATTATAATAATTGGAAGTTGTTGTTTTCATGTCATGGAAATCTTAAAGGATTTCCTCTTACTCATCACAGTATTTGACTAAATCTGAGCCTTTTTTTCAAGAGCATTGCCAATTAACTTCAAACACATTTCTTACATAATTTTAGAAATCTAATTTATACGCATGTAGCAAAAAAGACATTAAGGTACATAAATGTAACTAATCATATTGCAAAACCTTATATATGCCTTTATCAAGATGTCTGTTTGCAAAATAACTCGCTTATGGAGTTAGGAATAATTACGTACTGAATAAATGGCCAACATTAATGTATATTTTAAAGATGACAGTAACACAAAGGACAAGAGGTTGTGCGCTGACGGTCATGGGGATGATAAACCCGTAATTCGTCTAAAGAGTCAAAAAGGTATGTAACTGACAAAAAACCTGATAATGGGTCAAAATTCCCATTTTTTTTAATTATGAATACATATATTATATATTTTTATATAGATTAAAAAAAAGACTTTAATATGTTTATGCAGTCTGAGATTGTGTAGATAATTTTAATATTCTAAATAATTTTGTGACAAATGTTTGCTCTTCTTGAAATTTTCAGTTGTCTGAAACTGCTTATTTCCTTAATTTGTTTCAGCTGAGAATGTCAGCCCTCCACAACAGAAACACAAAAACAAAGAGAAGTATGTTTGGAATTCTAGGTTTATCCTTTTGCCATGCCTTTCTATACGTGTTTGTTATATTTCAGCTTATGTATAACTTTAAAATAGTCATTACCTATATCCTTTCAAGTTAGTTCCATATCGCATCCAACTTGTGCCTGTACTTCCATTTGTCACCAGGTTAATTATAATTCCAGGCCCTAAGCCAAGCAGCTAATAGGTACATATAAAGCTTTGATTAGTAAAATGAACTTTATCAATAACGCTATATTGTTTTATAAATAAAAAATTGACAACCAGGTAAATAGCTATTCACACCATGTACATATTTATTCTTAATCAATTTAAACATGTATATTGTTTCCTTTGTAGACCATTGCCCGTGGATGTTTCCAAAGCAAATATCATAGCTACTCCAAAACAAAAGGATGACAAGGTTAAAGATTGTTTTCGTTTTATTGACATCCTAAAGCAATCCGGATACCCTTCTGGAGTGTATCTCGTTCCAGATAGTGGAAAGGTAAAGGTTGTTAGCAGAATGCATGGCAAATATTAAATTTGATAGTATGCTGTCTTGGATAATTATTCCGAACTTCATGAATAAAATTAATGGTAAACATTACTCGGTCAGATTGATCAAAACTAAATTAATAGTGTAGAGCTTGTATTAATTACCACACACAATGTTGCGTGGTAAAGTGTTTAAACAAGTCCAAAATATACAAAAATAGATAGTTCACCAAATTTAAGTGTAAGTTCCTGATGGTTCCTAGTTCCGTTCACTTTTGATCATTAAAATTACTGATTGCTTGTGTACATATATTTGTTTCTAACATCTGATTGGTGAACAACATTCTCCTTAAACTTACCCAATAGAATAAATAGAACACAAAAACATTAATGTATTTCACAGCGACAGAGGTACCGCATGATTTAATCAAATCAAATAGCATTTGTCAAATATAATCTTGCATTTCAATCCCTTTTCAGAGAGTAAGCCACCTTTATATGAAAATTTAGTTCATTTTGTGAGGCTATATATATGCATTCACTCAGTTCACAACAGATCTTCTTAAAATGGTGTAGGATTGGCCTGTACAATATGGAGTTGTGTCCCCTAAAGTTGTTTTGCATATTTACCCTCTTTCAGGGAGTTACGGTATGCTTTTTTTATACAAAATAAACACAATTTAGCTTAGATCAGCTTTCACCAAATCCCCTTTTTTAATATTATTTTTAGAATGGCCAACACAATATGAAGTTGTGTCCCCTGCAGTGAATTTTGTTCGACCCTTTCAGAGAGCTATATGCCCCTTTATATCTAGCTTAATCTTAACTTAACATAACATAGTATGTACCATGTCTGGTGACCTTATGGCATGGCGCAACGTCCGTCCGGACGACGGACGCATTCACTCAGATATACTTGTGGGGTGCATTAACTATTAATTACGTGCAAATATCTTCGTCGCCTGTGGGAGATGGAATTTAATGTAAATATTTGTTGTTTCTTATATTTCATCATTAAACCTCACTGCGCATGTGCTTTTTAGCGACAGAATGAACGGAAAATAAATATGATGTCCATATCAAATTAAAACTTGTGCTTTGCACCCCACAAGTTCAAAGATAAAACACTAAACACTACACCCAATAAGTCGATCTTGTCTTTGATTCAAATCGCTGCTAGTCTCAATTTGATTTGAATCAAATTTAGTTAGAAAGATTATTTGGTGAAGAGTGCACAAATTTTGCAATAATGGTGACTCTGACTTCCCTTTGGGTAATAGGGGTGTTGTCCTTTTAATCACTTGAGATTCCCACCCAATAACCATGTATAGCATCGAAGGGCATCAATATTCATATTGTAAAAATAGGCCGTGGGGTCTTTCCCCGCCCCTAGGGACTTAAATTGTAAACCGTTGAGATCCCCAACCTATAACCATAATTTATATAGAATTGTTTGGCATAAAGAGATAAACACAATCATGTCGAAAAATTAGCCCTTGAGTCTTGCCCACCCCTAGGGACTTAGGTTCATGGTTATATGTTTGGTTGTATTTTTAAAGCAGATCCCCACGCCATTACCATATATAGCACTGTTAATAAAGTTATTAATAAAATGAGCATGAACATTATTTCAACGTTTGGTAAAAGTGTACCAGTTGAGCAATATAGCCCCCTGGGCTTGTTTTTGTTATTTTATTTGAAATTGTTGTCACAATTGACATGCTCAGGTAGAGTATCTTAGTTAGCCTCTGAATAACAGGTCAATTTGTCCATTAACACATTAGGATTGAGGGGGCAGGGTATTAGTCAACCATCCTGGCGATAGTTGTAGTTTTGACTGATATCCCTGAAACTTGATAACACATTATACTCATGATATGGAGTTCTTCTTTCCCGAACAAAATTTTGATTTGATTATTTTTACAAGAGTTATTGCCCTCTGTTCATTTCAGTATTTGATTCTTGTCTGGCAATTTTCTACATTTTTGACAAATCTTTGAAACTTGGTAGGCTTTATACTCATGATATGGTGTTTTCCTTCCTGGAATTTTGATCGGGTGAACGTTTATGCATATAGGCTTTTTTTCAGCTTCGCCTTGGTGAAGACGGATTGTATGAAGAAGGCAGAGACTATACAATTATGCATACTTTTAAAATGGGCTCCAACGCACTTAAAGTATGTGTGGTGAAGGACATATGGACAGGACATGTACATGTTCTTAAGAAGGTAAGTAAGAATTACTTCCCCTTATTGTCACACTGTTTATTCTGTAAAACCCATTAGCAACCTCTGGCTGGCTGTGAGTGTAATGAAAATAGTTATTAGGCTCCCACATGGGTGCCCTATAGTATTCATGGTGTCCGTCTATACATAACTGCATACATGTATATCACCAATTAAAATGTTATTATAAGAAAATTAACCCAAACGAATCAATTCGATTTCGACAATTGTACTGTGTTATTGCTATATCCTGAAATGTACAGGAGGGATATTTCTCGAGCTTCATATGTAGATTCTCCTTCACCCCTACTTGTGCCCATTTGATAATGATTATTATCAGGAAAATAATATGGCCGAATACAGGCTATCTTAGATTTTAACAATTGAGGTTTGTTAACAATATTTTGTTTTGACATGGTGAAGCAAAATTGGTCAGAGCTACACACCAGGAGTCAATTGAAAAGGTATTGGGTCACAATGTCAAATGTCGAGGTCAATTTTCCAATGTGTACTTTTAACTTAAGAGCGATGTTTAGCTCACCTGGTCCGAACGTCAGAAAGATCCCTGGGGAAGGGGAATATATATTGCATAAATGGTTGCTGTGATCTCCCCTTGGGCCAATGGGGCTGGGCCCATTAGAAATAAGTCCTTTTAATTGTTACTTGCGTTTTTGAAATCGTTGAGATTCTTAACTCATAACCATATATAGCATCGCTTGGCACCAAGGGATGACACACAATCATTTTATTGTAAATATAGGCCCTGGGGTATTTTCCCACCCCTAGGGACTTAGTTTATTGTTATATTTTTTGAAACCGTTGATATCCTGGTCCCCATAACCATATATATGGCATTGTTGGGCATAAAGAGATAAACATAATCATGTTGAAAAAATAGGCCTTGAGGTCTTCCCCGACACCTAGGGACTTAGTTTCTTGGTTATATTTCTGAAACAAACATTTGAGATCCCCACCCCATAACCATGTGTAGCATTGTTTGGCATCAAGAGATAAACACAATCCTGATGCGAAAAAAGGCCCAGGGCTCTTTCCCTACCCCAAGGATCTTTCCCACTTAAACACAATCATGTTGGAAAAGAGATCCCCGGGGTCTTCTAAAACCCTTAAAGAGTTCGGACATCGTTTCTGGGTCATATCTTTAAAGCAGTTTCAGTGATTACATTTTTAATAGATACAATATACAATAAGTGTTGTTTTGTTAGATTTATGTTAGTATTATTTAGCTCAGTATTTTTTTCACCTCAAACGTCGAAAAATTATAGAATAAAAGTTTATTTTGGAGCAGTAAATCATGCACAAGTTTCATGTATGCAATATCACCTACATGTGCCATAATTAACATTAACTGACGGAGTTAATTGAAAAGTTGGAATCACAATAATTGAAATATAATGTACTTATGATTATAGTATACATGTCATAAACATCTTCATCACTTTAAGTCCAAATGTATTATATGTATTATGTTATTATAAATCTTACCACTCACCATTTATTGTTGACCCTTGGAAATCTTCATCTGAATCACTTCACTGAGTCTATCTTCTGTTTGATATTGAAACTTATTTACATAACTTTCAACATGCAGCTATTGCTAGGTTGTACATACCTTAGTGTTTCATAGGGCAATTGATACCGATTCATAGCGGTGCAAAATATCCACATGCCGCCACAGCAAACCCAATTCAAATGGGAAAGTTGTTTATTGGTCAATCTTAAGTTGGGGCACAGAAAAGGGTTTCCATTCATACAGACTTAATATATATGAACATTTATGGGGTGATTAGATATCAAAAAACATACTGTAAAATCGTATTGAAGCTATTTTTATAATATATTGTTTACTATATATATATATATATATATCTACCAAAATAAACGTTCAAATAAGTCACAATATTCTTAGAAATAAACCTTATGCCCCAGGGTAGTCCTTATGGTGTCCGGATCCATACATGTAATACGGCCTCGGTTTGATATTAAAAAAAAAACAAAGAATACGTTTAATCTTTCATTCATGGTTCAGATTAATAGCATGCCATCCATGTACTTCTGTAGGTCATGAACTTAATTATTATCGGTATTCGAATATTGTTAAAAACTTTCAATATGGTGACACATAAAAGTACATTATTTAATTTTATAGCATCACTTTGTCTATATGTCTTGCTTATTTCAGATCAGTCTATCGGATTTCAGAAAAAATGAAATCAAAGCAATGGAAGATCTACAATCTGTAAAGGACATATTTGTACCGGAGATCTACCTCTTTTATGTCAGAGGTAACTCAGTCCATATCCATATGGAGCTGATTGAAAATGGTAAGAAGCAGATAATCTTCATAAATATACTCTCCTGAATAAGGCCCGATGCCCCTTTGAAAAAATTCTAGAACAATTAAAGAACTGTTCTAAAATCGTTCTTGGGCATGTGTTCTGGAACTGTCCTTCATGTTCTTGAACAGTTTCAGAAACTTATCCAGAAAAGTCAAATGAGACAAAATGGTTCCGACAGGTCTATAACTATTCTAGAATTGACATTTGGAACAATTACAGAACATAATTTGTTATATAATTTAAGTTATGGAATAGTGTTTAACAGATGTCATAGAATTGTTCTTGGCTGGAACAATTATAGAATATAAAGTTTTTGCAACGATTAAAGTTCAGAAACTGTTCTAGAACTTCAAGAACTGTTCTTGAAAGGCATTTAGTTTTTAAGAACAGTTTTTTGTACATTTCTTCAAAAGGACACTAATAGATTCATATCATTATTCAACATTCTTGGCTGCACATGCTCAAGAACCTTTCAGAGCTGTTAAAGTATATCCGGAACAAAAACTGATATCCAAATGTATTATTCTATGTAACCACGAAAGAAGAATGTCGCAAACCGCATAAAATCGGTTGGTCGAGTGCCGAGCCATGCCCTCAAAATAAAGGCTTTATAACGTAAATCGTTGCATGTTATAAACGGCCCATTTTTCAAATGTTATACATGTTACAACAACCCATTAAAAAGTAAATTATTCAAATTCTGCATGTTATATATTATCCGTTATAACAGAAAATTAGTAAAATGATCCACGTTATATTTAGCCAGTTATAATAGAAAATTAGTACGATGTTACAAGTTGGATACGGCTTGTTAAAATACAAAATATATGGCCCGTTATAATAGAACACTATACGTCCCTGGTTTCGGTAGCACTTATTACTAATTCACAAATATAACTCAAACGATTTATTCAGCATTTACATAATTGTTGTCTTATTCGCATTAATTGCAGGCACGTGTTCACGTTTGTTTCTATATATTTCCTACATGTATATCGCGGCTTTGAGCTTTTAAACTTGTGACGTCACAGGTCAGAGTATACCGAAAGGCGGTCAACGGCTTTGGGCTTCATATGTGTTTTCAATAACTAAAACTTAAGTCACTATGAAAGTCGGATTTTTAGTTTCATCATAAATCACATTGTTTAAACTTAACATAGCAAATAGTTCCACTCAGGGTACACTTTAAGACCACCAGGAGTTCACGAGAATCAAATCATAGATGGAAGGATCTTAAGGAGTTTTACCAAAAGTGTGCATTTCATTACCCTGGGGTCTCACGTATGCCCCATTGGGGAGCGGTACACTTTACTTTAGTTTATATATGTAAATCACATTTTTGACTATCATTTGTTGAATTTCGAATGGAATACATTTTGAATTGGTTTGAATAAGCAGGATGGGAGGACAGTTTGCTGATATGCACATGTTGTCCTGACTGACTCCATGGGACTGATGGGTGTGGTCAAAAACTATCAAATCGATTGAAATATTTCAAAACTCTGACAGCTGTCGAGTCATGGGTCAGATACACACATGTCTTAGTATTTGGAATGTATTTTTGCCAATTATTAAGAAACCCGTATATATGATATTGGACCTGTGGCATGCTGGGTTGAAGGTCTACAAAGTTAAAGACGCTGACCTACATTCAAGGTCACATGGGTCAAATAGCCAAAAATATCTGAACAATTTCCTATTAGCCAAAAAGTGACGACACCTGACACCGGCTCTGTAAAAGCATGCTGGGGTGATCATGAAGTGCTATTATTTTGTTCATAGAAATAACCTTGACTTTTATTTCATGTCCGAGAGGTGAATAGACGAAACTCTAGAGGCTCAAAGTTCCTATATTGGACCTGTAGCATGCTGGCTTGATAGGCTACACAATTTATTCAATTGAATAAACCCAACTTACTGTGACATTTGAAAGAAGTGGTAATTAAATTAGTATCTGCATAAATGACTGGGATCAACTTCAAAAACTGCTCTGGAAGCAGGTAGGTAATACAGGATCACTACGCCCTTGTTTCCATAATGTTTTGCATTGATATGTTGCTTTTCTGTCCTCTTTACAGGGACTACACTGAGGGAAGTGATTGATTCCAAAATTAAACTCATTCGTTCATCGCAACCCCTCCTCGTTAGGCCATTGACCCTGTTCATACTCCATGATGTAATGTCTGCTGTCTTGCAAATGCATGCACGGCCCTGGACACACAATGGTTTACATGGTAAGTTGGTAAGAATTAAAGGTATAATCATGGATTAGTTGACATGAACATCACTTCTATAAATAGAATTTTGGCATCCATACATCACCTGTTGTACCAGTTAACTAATTTATCAGCAGAATTTTAAAAATCCTACTGACTTTACTTGCATGTGATTCATTTCCTATATCATACATTTACCATTTCATGCACATTTCCATTTTTATTTTATTTTATTTTTTATGAAAAGGGGATAAATATTGTTTGTGATGCCATGTTGATCAATGTGATCTTTTTTTGACAGGTGAAAACATCCTAATACAACAACATGGTAAAAGCATCAGATGTTACATCATTGACTTAGGTAAAGCATATAACTTGATGATACGTGAAGACGAATACCAGAGGGACAAGCATTATCTAGCCATTCTAGTCCTAGGCCTATATACAGGCAAGCAGTTAATCAATGACTGGGATTTTACTGGCATGAGTTGGGAAGATAAACTCAAGGTAAATTATTAAATAAGGACCCTGAATTATGCCTCGAGTCTGAGTCCGACTTGGATCACTTTGTCACTCTCGGTGCATCCATCTGTCTGTCTATCCAAAAATTAATTCCCTGACTAATAACTTTAAATATTCATACATTATGTATATATATATATGCATTGACTGATTTTTACGAAATTTAATCAAGATGTTAAAACAAATACTGGGGTCAAATATCAGGATTAAATGTGAAGGTTATTAGCTGAAAGTTTTTTGGTTTTTTTTTTACAAATAGAAATTTTGTTTAATGTGACATCATGAAGCAAAGTTGGTCAGAATTAAACAAGGATTCATGCTTAAGGATGTACAGCTGGGTGTAGACTAAAAGTTACATCCAAGTGCACTGCGAGTGCACTCCATTTGGACTTGGAGTGCACTCCGTTTGGACTCCAGGTAAACTTGGAGTGCACTCCAAGTGGACTCCGAGTCTACCCGTAGTCCTATAAGACACCATGTCTACCCCAGGTCTATAATCAGACTATATCATATATATATTAATACTTTGATGCTTTCAATATAATTTATATATAAATAAATAGATTGTTACAAATTACTGTTGTTCTATTGATATTACTATTAACCTTTCTTTAATCTACTAGAGATATTTTATTGTTAATATTTGATTGTCAATACATGGTAATAATGCGTACATGTTAAATTTAAATTTATTAAGATCCATGAAAGACAGTTATAAAATGTATACGTTAATCAGGTTTCTATGAAAGTTAATTGCTTCTTATTTCATATTTGATTAAAATCTAAGTCAATTGTATTTCATTTTATTAAGGAATTGAAAATTATTTCAATTACAAGATTTATTACTCTACATATATCATGACTGTAAAGGAAGTTTAGATAATGTATCTAAATTATGTTATTGATTATTCAAAATATTTTTAATAGGACATTCTCTACATGAAAGGAAAGCATAAATTCATATATGTACTCAGTTCAGGCAAGTAATTATAAAATAAACAAAATCATTTTAGTTTATATAGGTGATATTTTTTTATGTATCATTAGAAAAATATACATTTTCAACTGTACATATTTGCGAGTATTACCTGGTTAAATTAATATTCTGACATAACGTATCCGCAATTATGAAGTTCTGAACTACCCATAATGAATGACAGTATCTGTTTAATTGCTATATTACTGGCCATGCATGACTGACTCTGGCCTGACACACCTGGGAACTGTGTTTTATGAACCAGCTACAGGTACTCTCCTGTGTTCACAGAAATACCTACCGGTATGTCAATTCTGTCGCTGTATGGCTTCAAATGATAAAGCTGTGCAAAGCAGGGTGTGTTATAACCTCAGGCCAAAGTAAAACAAATTAATTCCAGTGCAATTTCAAATGGTATAATAAATGTAAATTCACCATTTCCAAAAACCAAGCTATAGCATTATACCCGTAATTAGTACACAATGTTCTTGTCCAGGAACAAGATTATAAAAACTGAGGAACAATTTGCCTCTGGGCAGTTGGACACCAGCAACCTATCTACCATTTTCCTGTAAAACCTTTTCCTGTAAAACCGACCTATAGGAACTACATCGTTTTCTATTCCCATTCAGTAAATATCTATCATAATATGTGTCACTCATACATTTAATCATATGGAATAGACACAGATAAAGATTTTTTACTTATATAACTGTTGCAAGAACTCCGTGTATGACCAGGATTTAAAGAGGCAGGTATAACAAAAAAATGTAAAAAACTGTTAATCAATATAAGTCATTGGATCCGTAATATGCTATCAAGATGATAAAAAAGAAAACTTTCTTTTGTATTGTATATGAAGATAATAAGATCAATATAAACTGGTGGAAGTAAAGTATTTGAAATATTAAAAACAGTAGTACACTGTATTTCGAATACAAGATAGTTGCAGTACACATTCAGACTCTACATTTTGAGAGACCACAAACAACTTTTTTTTTTGGGGGGGGGGGGGGGATCTTATATACCTGTTAAAAAAGAACTCCATGTATGACCTGGATTTAATGAGGCAGGTATTACAAAAAAGTTGGTTAACCATATAGAAATATAAGTCTATCTAATGTTAAACTCCAAATCAAAATTAGACATTGGATCCGGAATATGCTAGTCAAGGTGATAACTTTCTTTTGTATTGGATGTTAAGATAATTATAAACTGTTGGAAGAAAAGTATTTGAAATATTAAAAACATTCGTACTTCGAGTACAAGTTATTTCCAGTACACAATCCAACTCTACATTTTGAGAGACCACAAACAACTTGCCAAATACGTTTTTGTTTATTACCAATTTCTATTCATTTAAATGGTTTGTTGAAACTCTTCAAATCAAAAGAATGTTATCATACATTTTTCAAGGAAGTGCCAGATTTATTCATTTCATAAAGGGTTTACTAACATAATTTTTTTATATTAGATACTGTTTGTTAACCAACTAAAAATGAACCAACAAAAATAATAAGATGATATATACAAAGATAAAACAGTAACACATATCTTATTGCTACATGCTTAAGGAGTCTAAATGTATAAGAGTATACACCATCTATAAACATTATATATGTATGTACTTGGTTACAAGTACACGTGATACCTGTGGACCCAGGTAGGATTGGAGTCCAAACGGCGTGCCCTCGGAGTGCACTTTGTGTAACCTCCAGTCTACACTCAATTGTATTAAAGTCCAAATTTCGGAAATTCAACTTTTGTTCTATCATAGTTATTTTTAAAGAAAAGTTGATGCCGAATTTAATACTGGAAAGAAAACAGTTTGTCAGTGTGCTTGTTTTATTCACTAGAGCTGTTAAAACATAATATGTGATGCAGCACAATTTTCAAAACTGTATCCCATGAAAAATTCTGTTTTTGCTTAAATGTCTGCAAAAAAAGGTAGCACAATTTTTGTTCATTTTTTTATTTATTTTCATATTTTTTTTATCGGTTTCAAGAATATAATCAAGAATGTTTAGCATTTGTAAAAAAAATCATATAAATTAAAGTCTCCCAAATAATTCTTATTGAGGATGGTGATTTCTTTTTCGAAACCTAAAAATGTAGATCAAAATATTTAAAAAATATATATTCCTAAATGGTACTTTTTCTTAAACTTTGTCAAATGATAGAACCGACCCTAAGTTATGAAAATCAAAAAAAAAATGATAGGTTGCTGATGAAAATTTTGAAAAAAGGTCAAATTTCAAGGTTGGACTCAAAGGTCTTTGTCCAAACGGGATCTCGGATTATTACTCTGACCATTCTTGGGTGACGTTTCTCGGGTTTATATAAAAATACAAGCTTACAAATGAGTGTTATACTGATATATACAGTTCATGCCATTTCAGGTCATGTCAATCGTTAGTTCATGTATTTGACATCGAGTACTGATTTTCTGTTATTGAAGTTTCTCATGTTTATTTAAATTCTTCTCGGTACATACAACTATACATTGACCATACTGCTAATGAGTATAAAGTCGGATGTTCTTTAGTGATCACAGGTTTCTTGTTTCAGGAGTCATCGTTCTTCCAACAGCTTTATAAATCTGAACAAGATGAGCTACTTGACACCATTAACAGGATCCTAAATAGTAAATCTCAAACAGATAGACAACAAATTCTGGAGTATCTTCAGCAACAATTCATAGGTAAATTTATGTTTCTAACTATTTTCTATTTAACTTCAAGATACAAATGCATTAAGTATTTCAACATTGCCTTTATCAGTTGCAATGTAATCATCTAGGTTAATTTGAGGAAACGATGTTTGTTATTTTGACTATGGCCTTGACTAGATTATGTATAAACATGGGTATACATCTACATGTATAACTGGATAAAAATCCGACGAGTTTGAAAATAGCAACTATTCATTTGAAATTTGAAAGTGTGGTGGTCTAAACGTTACTACATAATATACTTGGAAAATAATATTTTTAAATATCAGTCGTTGAATTAACATTTGAAACAGGTCAGATTTAGTAGTATGGGATGACCATTCGATCGTTTTGTCATAATTGTTCTCACTGACAAAATGTGGCTGATGACGGAGGCCGAAATGGTTAAAATTGACTGAAATATAACACATATAATATGGTCATTTTAAGGGCCACTTGCCCTTTGTTACTTAGAGGAGATAAGTTTGTTTTGGTTTAAAACTTATTTTTTTATTCCAGACATAGACATGGAGACTATGTTCCACGCAGTCAATCCTATACTGTTTCCGAAGGATCATGTCCAAAGTCCTGTAAGTTCTAGTAAAATGTGCATTCGAATGAAGTTTTTAAAACAGATTCTATATTATTTATTTCACAGACTTTTTTCATGCGACCAACAGAATCTACATTTGTTTTAAAGAACATCACTCAAATCATAATGTTTAGCTTACCTGGTCTAGAGATCTGTAGGAAGGAAACTATTTAGCCTGAAGCATCAGTGGGTGAACGGGAAACAATTTTGATTTAACATTTGATTTTGTGCTCAATAGCTTAACTATAGTTTATATAAGGAAATCACAGTTTTAACTATTATTAGTTGGATTTCTTTTGAAATAAATTTTAGTTTGGGTATACTAAGCAGTTTCGGAAGGCAATTTGATGGTATGCAAATGCGGGCCTGTCTGACCCACGCGGGCTGTTTGGCTGAGGGTCAAAAAAGGTCAAATGGACAAAAATATTTCAAAATTCAAATGACTGTTAAGGCCTATGGGCCTCTTCCTAAAAAGGTTTGCCAGATAATAAGTTTCCAATGGGGAACATGTTGGAAATTTGTTCTGTGGAAATAACAGGAGTTTGTCTGAATCTGGGGTCCGAGTTAGCTCTCCCGGTGTGACTGGAAGCATTGTTATGGGACGGAGATTCACAATTTTACAAATGGTTTGGGTGGGGGCTGACCCAAAATGGGTTTATTTGGCTGAATTGATATAATTGACTTCTTCTTTAAATGTGAGCAATGGATATTGCTCATAATTGAATCGAAGCATCCCTTTTGGGCAGGAATGAAAACATGTTCAAACGGTCGAGCCAAAACGTGTTCATTTGTCTGAATTGATATACACAACTTTATCTCTGAAACTAAGCAATGGCTATCGCTCATATTTGACTGATACATGTATCACCCTTATGGGATGGGAATTCATAATTGTACAATGAGTGAATTGGCTCCCCAAGGGGCATGAGAGGCCGAGTAAAAAAATGTTGATTCGGCTAAATTGATATAAACAACTTCTTCTTTTAAACTATGAGAATAATAGAAGGATATTATTTATATTTGACTGACAGCATCCCTATATGGTGGAGCCAAAAGGAATTAATTTCAATTCATGGATCAATGCACTTTTTGTAATAAAAAAAATCAACTTAATAACAAAACAAAAATGTACTCATATAAAAAAAATATATGAACATAGTAAGAGGGGCGACACACACCGATGCATCATTCGAGTTTCATATCTCATGAAACCAGGTGATCGATAAAGGTCCTATGGTCCTCTGGGCCTCTGGTGTTTTTTGTGAAGGTTTTGATTTGCCATAATCTCTGCCATATCCAGGTGGTGACAAAACTTGAGACATTGTCTCATTAAGCTTGAAATTACTATATGATTATATTAAGCAATAGCAAATATAATGATGCTTTTTTGAAGAAAAAAAAGCTCGTTACCACGGTCCCATAAGAAGTGACGAAGCTATTAGCCTTCGGCTTTCAGTTGTTGCTTGTAATGATAACCTAATACTCAAAATTGATTGTTTTCTACTAATAGGTTCGTTACGAGGCCTCGACAACCCAAACTTCTTCCAATTGGGCAACTTCGTCGTCTACGCTAGTACTGAGGGAGCCAGAAATCAAACTGTCGACGTCTATAACAAGCAGCCAAGGTCAAGCAGCTAAATGTTCATCGGGTAATAAAACCAAAACCACTAATGACCAGGAGCAAAATCACGGCACCCCTCCAGCCCCAAGAACAAATATCGAGAGGGTTCTGAAAACAGGTTGTATGCCTTTATTGCCGCCAGCAAGAAGAGCTTGGGGAGAAAAGCAGGTGGACATAGGCTTAATACATTGGCCACCACAGGACTGGCAGACACTGACTGGAAAAAAGAAGCTTGATAAATTGGTGTATGCCGCCATAACATTGGATGGAGGAGATGCTGCCACAACAAAACCAAGCATCCCTTTCCTCCTGGACAAATACAACATGCTCCGTTTACCAGGAACAGAAATCCCCGATATGAATATTGATGCAGGAAAGCCCAGCGATATGGCGAGCATTGCAAAGATGTCCAGGTACTCCACCTTCCACATAATAAGAGAAATGTGTTGTTCCGAAAGTCATTCAACAAACCAACTGAACCTACTGAAGCAGGTGGAAGCTGCCTGGTCTGTCAGGGATAAAACAACAGATGATATCACCAGTCGTCTGGATTCAGCTGGTGTGGATCTACAATTGGAGGATATTTAAAACAGTCAAACAACTGACATAAGTTTGGCAAAAAACCAACCAACCACAGTTTAATTTTACATCAAACGAACATTCCAGTTCAGAAGAGATTGTAATATCCGTGCATCATATGGGAACCACGGAACCAAATGATTTCCCATGAACAATAATGTTAACGTTAACCACTGTCCTGCTTAAATGGAGTTTTCAACACTGGTCCACTAGCCATAATTTTGAAGAATGTCATCTCGGAAACCTGTAAATAGAATGATTGCAAATTCTACTAATTTTAACTTTTTTACATGGGGACTACAATCTTGTATTGAATTCAGCACCAAAAATTCACATTATTTACAACAAAATACACTATTTATAAACTCCCTCTGACAATTACAGGGTAGTCTTTTATATATATTTCACATCCATATGTATTGCCCAGCCCACACATAAAACTTTGGAAACCTCTCACCTAAATATCCAATCAGTAGGCCCCGATGCATTCACCTTCCTATTAGATATTCTGTCCAAACGGGGAAAACCCGCAATCTATTTTTTATTTTGTTCTGTGGTCCCTATAGATATATTGTCTGAAATTTGATTATTTTCTTTTCATTTGCGTTTTTAATATGTTTTAATCTAGATAGAAGAGTTCCACTGATTTCTGAGAGTTCAAGTATCCAGTTATTCTGATTGTATTGCTTTTTTGTATTTTGTGTTGTAGATATTTCGTTCCAGACATGTTTTATCTTTGTTCTTTTAAAGTAAGACGACTATTCTTGAAAAATACATCATGATTCTCAAATAGGTTCTGCATGTGGACATCTGATGAGCTTGTTGGTTAAATTGTCAGGATATTTCCTCCTTTTTTTGACCGATCTTTGGTATTTAGAAAACATTTTAGAAACCATATTTTGATACAAAGTTGTGTTTTTTGTTTGGCTTTTTTTTATGGCAAAAAATACCCTTTGTGGTTTTTTTCTACATTGAACAAAAAACTGATCGGAACGAGGTAGGCTTTATAATGATGATATGTGGTGTTTACTCTAAACAATAATTTCAATTCGAAATTTTTTTTTCAAAATCACTTACCCTTTGTTTATCTTATTTTTTTCTGAAAATTTCCTACTTTCTTTTTGACATTTTTTATTTAGTTTTTTTTATAACAAGAATTAAAAAGAGTCGCAATATAAAGTTACTTTTCCCAAAAACATTCTGATTTAACTGTTTTTCAAGACATTTTGCTATCAACTTTTTATTTTGAAGATTTTAGTTCCTGATTAACCTAACCTGTCATGGAATTAAATGATGACCTAGTAGTAAAAACATGTCATGGAATTAAATGATGACCTGGTGGTAAAAAAAATAGATTTATAACGTGTCAGAGTATAAAGGTGATGTAAATCATACATGTATTTTAATTCAATGTAACTAGTAACGATGGAGTTCGACGGGCGTAGATTGTTCCGCCTCTCAGAATCAATGGACGGTATCCATCCTTAAACAAATGTATGTTTTTTATTCTTAGAGACACTTTAACCAGTTAAATGACATTTCTCAGAAACTTTCCATGACCTAATAAGCAACAAAGTAATAAACTGTATGGTTACTACT
>NW_022983064.1:0-45720 GCF_902652985.1 Pecten maximus
AACTGATTGTTGAACCAAAAATCGCCAACAGTGACGCGGGAAAAATAACAAGGTATTTTTCGCCTCCTTTCTCGGTGGTAATTTTAAATTCACGGTGATTTTGGCAACTTCATGTGTGAACCAGCGAACAGTGACTCGATACAAGTATTCGATCCTTTCTGTGACATAGGATTATATGTGTTTAACCAGTTTTCTTGATAGAATGACGAAGTTAGGTCCGTCGATAACGATGAAAGGCTAGGATAACAGTTAGTTTTCCTGGTTACTCTACACAAATATAGAATATGTGTTAAAAATATAATAAATATTTCTTGATATGAATATCGAGGGGTGTCATTTGTACCGAATGTTCCAAATACACGGGTTATATTACTGAGTTCGGTAGGCCTACTGACAGTAGAGTGAGCAATCCAGGCCCTTGTGCTGACGGAAACGGAACCATTTCATCGGTTATGATGTTTGACATTTTTTTTTATAAACTTTTGTTTATTTATGGCTTTTATTCAACTTCCTATCATTCCCGAGTGATTGTGTGTGTTTGAATGTTTTTAATGAAAAATGACAAACCTGTAGGGTAGGCAAGTCTGTACTGTAACTGTTACAACAGGCCTGTATGCCTAGTCTACTTTAGTAGGCCTAGTACAAAAGTGAGGGTTCTGTCGCAGTACCTCCCCTATATAATCCTTACCACCTCCCTGGCACCCCCCTAGTGGCACCCCCCCCCCCCCCCCCCCCCCCCCTTGGCAGGGGGTACCGATGACGTCACAAATGGAAGGTTATACAGTGCATAAATGACCTTCAGGGGGGGTACCGATGATGTAACGGAGGGTCACGCCCCCTCTCCCAATCAGGGTCAAGTTATTCACCAACCTATAAATATATATAGTATTAGTACTTGAGCTTCTTAATGGATACACCAGTTAATTCAATAAGTCGAGCTATTTTTATACATATACATGACCTATATAGCTAGGGTACATTGTGTTTAAACGCCGATTTAGATCCATTCTCACACTACAATAAATACAATATCTTAAGTCAAAATAATAACAAAATCTGACTTTCAAATGTCCACGACAAATGGCAATAATGAGATTTTAAATTTTACAAAGTTCTTTAAACCAGATCGCAGTCGAATATTTGCCGAGTACAAAGTTATCTATTACAGCTGTGTGAATGTTTACATACAAACGTTGTGTATACGCTTCAATAACGTACAATCGAGAAACAGTGATCACCAGTAAATGTAAACTTTGTATGCACGATTCGAGACAAGACTTAGGAAAGAAAGTAATCGAGAAACACATTATCAATGTCTTTATTACAGACCTGTAAAACCCTACACATGTTCCTTTTAACACTTATATATCCATGGAAGCTTATATTATGTCGGTTACAAATGGCGAACAGGTTAAATATTTAAAGCGACCCCTAGGACTATTACTGCGTACGTGTGTATACATTTAATACACCTTATACAATATCGGTCTATACAGTCGATCGGTCTAACGCTAGATTTTCGAGCAAAACGTCCCTAGTTCGACTCTCGCCCAAAAACGGTCACAAACGTAATGTTAAAATTTACTGAATTTTCTGTGTCTAACATACGTCCGATCGCTTCGAAAACAAACGAAAAATGAAATAAAATGGAAAAAATAAATTTGCTAAAATTCGATTAACCAATCAAATTACCCGATTACTATTGAAGGTGTAAGAGGGTATAAATACAAGTGCGAAATGACCAAAAAGTCATTCTTAGGTTGCCACTTGGAGGGGTAAGTCAGAAGAAAGTAATATAGCATGGACAGTATACTGTGTACGGAACGAAAAGGTAAGTTTCAGTCCAATTATACAAAATTTAATGATGATAATATATCGTCTGAGGTGTTTGTCTCACATGAATTAGGTGTACTGGATTAGGGCGATGTCACAAGTCCACAACGGAAAGAGGGCGTTTTAAAGTGACATGTCCCCGCAATATCCAGGAACATCTTTCCGACCAATAATTCATGTGGGCCCTCGGGTGATGCTCCGTTTCTGGTGACAGAAGCGTTGATGCTCTTCGTACGAACACCGTAGGACCTGTGGTCCTTTAATCAGATAAACTAACAAAATTATTAATATGCTTGAAATAAGACAATATTTACGAACTAATCTTAGAGAGACTGAGGTGTTTGTCACACATGCATTATGTGTACTGGATTAGGGCGATGTCAAAAGTCCACAACGGAAAGGGGGCGTTTTAAAGTGACATGTCCCCGCGATATCCGAGAACATCTTTCCGACCAATAATTCATGTGGGCCCTCGGGTGATGCTCCCTTTCTGGTGACAGAAGCGTTGATGTTCTTCGAGTAAACACCATAGGGCTTCGGTCCTTTAGTCAGTTCATAGCTACTAAAACACGCCTGATTGTTTCAAAATCTATGATACATCTGAGATAAAAACACTAATCATATTTCTAAAAAATTGCATTAACCAATCATATGAAGGGAGTGACGTTATTCACAAGAAAGGTTATAAATACAGACGTGAAACCGACTAAACTTCATTCTACAGCAGATGACTAGAGGAGAGCACATCACTAACAATTGCTCTGTTATTTTGTAGAAACAATCGAAAAAAGAAAGGCGACCGACCAAGAAGATGTTGTTATTATGAAGGGAAAATTTTCGTGTTCAAAGTGTGATAAAACTTTCGAATACAACAAGACTCTTACGAGACATATTTCGCAGCACGGAGATACTAAATGGAGATGTGATGTGTGTAGCAAAGAGTTCGGGAGGAAAGATCGGCTGACAAGGCATAAAAAGATACACGGGAAACCACTTCAAATATGCTGCGGGAAAGCATTCTGGAGAACTGACAAATATCGCGAATATTTAAATCGCCATAATCAGAGAGGTGGAGGAAAAGATGAAAATGTAAACGAGGATAACGTTTCGACGATTCCAGACACTACTCTACAACCAGTTAACAATGACGAACACACAGATACTGAAGATTGCACTGAGGAAGTTCTCGGTGGTACCTTCAAAGTTATAACCATCTCTGCTGAAGGTCAAGGCAAATTAGACACTACGACCTCCATACAGCAACAATACAGCAACATAAAGAAGAGACTTGAGAAAGCTATTATTCGCGGAGGTGTGAAATGGTATTTATCTATACAAGTCCAACTTTCAAAACCGAAAGGAGAGACAGTGGAGCGAGTGAAACCCCATTTCCGTGGAAAGTGTCAATTAACTTTAAAGACATCAGACATAGATGAAGTTATGAAGGAATCTATCCGGAAAATGCAAAACTCCTTCATTGAATACCAGCGATAGGGAAATAACTGGACACTAGACAAAGTGATTCAAATTCAGATACACTTTGCCAGATATAGACCTCTCAAAGGATCCAGTTATATACCCCTACCTATCAAGCTCAGGTCAAAGCAGGCTATCATCAACGTTCAAAACGATGACAAAAAGTGTTTCATGTGGTCTGTATTAGCAGCATTACATCCTGCCAAGAAAGATTCTCAGCGGGTAACTAAATACATCGAACACCAAGATGAACTAGATTTTACGGGCATTACTTTTCCTGTCAAAGTAGCCGACGTCAGTAAGTTCGAGACAGGAAACAAGATCAGCATCAACGTTTTGGGATACGAAAAGGGTTCGTTATTCCCAATCCACGTGACAAAGCGAAGATTTGATCGGCACGTAGATTTACTGCTCATATCGGATGGACGTAAGTCTCACTACTGCTGGATTAGGAAAGTAGACCGACTTCTGAGTGATCAACACACGTATAAAAACCGCTATTTCCACTGCATGTATTGTCTTCAAGGGTTCAACAAGGAACGAATTCTCAACGATCATATTTCTTATTGTCGCGAGCACGGAACACAAAAGGTGAAATTACCCACAGAGGAAGATAAGTGGTTGTTTTATAAGGATGTGAGAAAACAATTAAAGGTCCCTTACATCATCTATGCAGACTTCGAGTCATTTCAAGTGCCCATACACGGATGCGAGGTTGACCCAAATAAATCACACACGGAAAAGCTACACACGACGTTCCTTCGAGTTTTGCCTATAAAATCGTTGGTCTCACACAGGAGACATCCAAAACCCCTGTAATCTATAGAGGACCTGATGTGGCGGAGCATTTCGTAGACTTTATGTTGAGGGAACAAGAAAAAATCGAACAAAAATTCAAAAAATGTAGAACCGATGGTAATGACAGGGAAAGATAGGCAGTCATTCAATAATGCAGTTTACTGTCATATTTGTGGAAAGGAGCTAGGGGATGACAGGGTGCGGGATCATTGTCATGTGACTGGCAAATTCAGGGGCACAGCCCACAATGAGTGCAACATAAACTACAAGTTTACGGGACGCATACCGGTCGTCTTCCACAATCTGAGAGGTTATGATTCCCATCTCATCATGCAGGCCATTGGAAAGGTGTCTGATAAAGAGATCAAATGTATACCAAATACATGGAGAAGTACATATCATTTTCCATGGGTTGTATGGACTTCATCGACAGCTATCAATTTATGGGAACGTCACTTGAAAAACTAGTAGGAAATCTATCTGTGGAGGTTAAGGACAAGTTCTCACACATGATGCAACATTTTGGTGAAGAGAAAATCAAACTCCTCCTTCAAAAGCAAGTGTACCCCTACGACTACTTCGATGGCCCCCACAGGTTTCGGGAGACTAGTCTCCCTCCAAAGGAAGCTTTTCGCAGCAGTCTGACCAAGGATGATGTGTCGGATGAAAAGTACTACCACGCTTGCAAAGTCTGGAAGGCTTTCGGCATACAAAATCTCAGCGAATATTCTGACATATACGTCTTGACAGATGTTCTAGGTCTCGCCGATGTATTCGAAAACTTTCGAGATCTATGTATGGAATCCTATGGCCTCGATGCAGCTCATTTTTACACCGCTCCCGGTCTCGCATGGCAAGCAGCTCTAAAAATGATAAATGTCAGACTCGAACTGCTTACCGACATCGACCAGCACTTGTTCATAGTGGAAGGCTTGAGGGGAGGGATTTCCATGATTAGTCACCGATTTGCTGAGGCTAACAATCCCTACGTTCCAGGATATGACCCAATGAAACCAACAGAATACATCACTTTCTTAGATGCAAACAATTTGTATGGCTGGGCCATGTCTCAATACTTGCCAACTCATGGCTTCGCCTGGCTTAACGACAACGAAAAGGATATGCTCGATATCACGACAGTTCCCAATGATGCGACGGGGGGATACATATTGGGAGTGGATCTGGAGTACCCTCCAGAACTGCACGACATCCATAATGAATACCCCTTGGCTCCAGAACGAATGAACGTGATGAAAGACGAGTTGTCTAACTACAGCAATACCTTATGGCGGGATCTTGCGGATTGTGGAAATCCACATGACTGTTTAGACCATTACAATTCCGCACAAAAACTAGTACCCAACCTCAAAAACAAGGAAAAGTATGTAGTACACTACAGAAATTTGAAACAATACCTCTCACTTGGAATGAAGCTCACAAAAGTTCATAGAGTGTTGACCTTCGAGCAGACACCATGGTTGAAGACTTATATAGATTACAACACAGAGAAAAGAAAACAATCTCGTAACTATTTCGAGAAAGAATTCTATAAATTGATGAACAACAGCGTGTTTGGCAAGACCATGGAGAACTTAAGAACAAGAATGGATGTCAAACTAGTCAATAGTGAGAAGAAGGCTGTAAAATTAACATGCAAACCAACATTCCACGAGTTCTGAATTTTCTCTGACGATTTAGTCGGTGTCCACATGCTTAAGTCGAAGTTGTATCTGAATCGACCAATTTACGTCGGGTTCAGCATTTTAGACATCTCCAAAACTCTGATGTATGATTTTCATTACAATTACATCAAGCAGAAATTTGGACCGAAAGCAACTCTACTTTTTACAGACACCGACTCTCTAGCCTACCTCATCCGAACTGAGGACATCTACAAAGACATGCTAGAAGACATTTATTTGACACCTCGGACTATAACAAAACTCATCCCCTCTATAGCTTGAAAAACAAAAAAACACTGGGAAAAATGAAGGACGAAACTCATGGAAATGCGAATAACGCTTTTGTTGGACTCAAGGCTAAAATGTATTCCTACACATACAACACCATGACAGAAAAAAGATGGTACAGAAGTAATGACTCACGTAGAATCGAAGAAGGCAAAATGTATCAAAAAGTATGTTATAGAAAACCACACTCGTTTCGAGCATTACAAGGAATGTCTTCTCGACAGGAAAGTAATCATGTCACACATGAATCAGATTAGAAGCTATAAACATCAACTTTACAACATATCCATGACCAAAGGGGTCTATCGCCATTTGACGACAGACGGTATCTGCTAGACGATGGGATCACTAGCTACGCGTACGGACACTGGGGAATATCAGGAAAGTGAACTATCCTAGAAAGGTCTCATTTCAGGACCCTGCTTAGTGGAAAAGGGTGTACAATCGACACAGATCACTCGAGTACCACTATGCTGGTGGTAGATGACTCTCAGTAGTGTAAATAAATAATATTGTCCATTTTAGAGTAGGCTCTATGTACAGTCAGACACAAGATGGGTCCCTGACTTGTGTACTGTCTTATTGATAGAGACTATAAAATATTGAATGTTACCAATGGTCGATTTATTTTTTCCCATAATGCATTGCTACATAGAGTATAAAAAGACCTGAAATCTAAAACTTTGTCATTTCATGCCTGGACACCGACGAGAACACATCGACATGAAGCACCAGTGCCGTATTTGTTTAAGTGAATATATCTGGCCACATGATTTAAAACGTCACATCAGACATAAGCATTCGGACGGAGAGAATTTTATTCCTCACCAGCAGCCGCCGCCGCCGCCGCCGCCACAACAACAACAGGAGATTCCCTATAGAGAGAGCTTGCTTCAGCCAACACGCAATGGATTTAACCAGCAGCAGCAGCAGCCGCAGCAGCAGGACGAACTATCCAATAAAGATGGTTTTGTATAGCTAGCACATCATAAATTTACCCAGCAGCAGCAGCAGCAGCAGCAAAAACAACAACAACAGCAGCAGCAGCAACAACAACAACAGCAGCAGCAACAACAACAACAACAGCAGAAGCAAGAGTTGGTATTTAAATATCCATTCACTGCAACTGTTTCCGGACCAACCTCGTGCGGAAAGACTTATTTTGTCAAAACACTGCTTCAAAAATTGTATGGTAAAGGTATCACCACCGCCACAGCGTATTATATGGCTGTATAAACGGTGGCAACCACTTTATGACGTCATCAAAGCAACAGTCTACCCTTCAGTAGAGTTCGTCCAAGGGATTCCTTTGGATTTAGATCAAGATTCTTTCATAAATCCCAGTGTTAAAAACCTGGTGATATTGGACGATCTCATGTCATCAGCGAGCAAGGACCCTCGTATTAACGAATTATTTACGGAAGGGAGCCACCATAGAAACCTGTCTGTCATTGCCATCAATCAAAACCTATACTACAACAAAGATCCAACACAGAGGAGGAATTGCCATTATTTGGTTTTGTTCAACAATCCTATCGACAAACAGCAGGTCATGACTCTTGCAAGACAGATGTATCCCGAAAATGTACAACATCTGATGATGCATTTCAAACAGGCTACCAGTAAACCATACGGATATCTTCTCGTCGATTTGAAGCCATCCACTCCAGAATCGTTACGCATGCGCAGTGACATATTTTCTGTACAGTCTATAAAAGGACAAAGATATCAAACTAAGGCTCATTTTGAGGCTGACACTCCAACCGAGCAGACGTATTCCAAGCAGCAGCAGCAGCAGCTACCACAAGAAGATATGCCTGCCTGTGATGATTGTGGTATCATGTTCCAAGACGTACAAGATTTACAGAGACACTTGAAAACCTGGTGTCCAGAAAACGATTCCCTTAAACGAAAAAGAGAATATATAGATGAAGAGGAACCGAAATCCAAAAGATGGATCTCACATGAAGAGTCCGATGAGGAAAGTGGTGAAAGTGAAGAAAATGAGGTTTTTGAAATCCTTGATGAATGAAGCAGAGTCTTAGAATGAGGTTAAATAGAATCAAAAGTATGAGAAATATGTTAACGAGGGCATGTCTGATGACGAAGCACAGAAAAAGGCGAACGAGAAGATGGAATCTGAAGATATGGAGCAATTTTACCAAAATTATAAAGCCTTTATCCTGTACATTCTTCAGCTAAGAAATGGCAAGATTCACAAAAAGATCATGGATGATGTAACAGAATTCATAGAAGATGGATATGGAGAGTAAAGCGATCAAGATGGCACTTAAAAAGAATCGTCATGTTTTAGAAGAGTTGTGGGACGATGACTCCGAAGAGGATGGATCAGATGATGACTCCGAAGTTGATGAATCGGATGATGACTCCGAAGTAGAAGAAAACTGATATAAATATAGTGTATTGCGTCTAAAAGTTTCATTTCAACGTCCAACACTCGACGAGGAAAGATGCCTTCCTGGGAGGATTATTTAAGAGATATTTACTTTAATCCTGCAAAGGCGGGGAGTTTCTCCGGACCCGACAAATTGTTTAGATATGTACGAAAAGAACGAAAATACGTCATCAGCAAATATAAAATAAGAAAATGGTTACAACGTCAAGAGCCGTACAGCCTTCAGAGATCCATCCGACGTCCATTCAAGCGAAACAAAATCATCGTGATGGGTATCGACGACCAATGGTCGGCTGATCTCATGGACATGGTCAAAATCAAGAGTGAAAACGATGGTTACGCTTACGTACTCGTTGTCATTGACGTGTTGTCCAAGTATCTGTGGCTGAGACCGATCAGAGACAAGAAAGGTGCATCTGTTGTAAAAGCACTACAAGACATTTTATCCGAGGGTAGACAGCCCGGTCGGATACGTACCGATAAGGATCAGGAATTTAGATCAAAAGAGGTGAACGCACTGCTGGATAGATACGGCATACAACATCTCTATGCGCAACACGAATCCAAAGCAGCGGTGTCTGAGCGTGTCATCAAGACCATAAAATCCAGATTGTACAGATATTTCACACACAGAAGAAACTACGCATACGCTGAGCAATTACAAACGTTTGCTGATAGCTACAATCAGACATATCACCGGACGATCGGTATGACCCCAGTTATACAGTAACGAAGTTATATTTTCGCTCAGATGAAATGTCTAATCGTTTAACCGTGTAGCCCTATTAGTTTATAGCTGATATGATATATATATTTATCTCAGAATGTGTGTGTGTTTTATAGTTAAATCCAACGTTTCAGCCGACACCGACGATATAATAAATCTAAGGACTGTCAAATGTAAATACAAGCACACGACGTTGTAAGAGTTGTCCCCCTTGAACGTAGATTACTCCGCGCGCGTGAAATGCTATGTAAGATAGATTTATCTTACATACCTATCTTACATGGGCAAACTCTATCCAACATGGCGCGATATGAGAGAAAGATACATCTGTAGTATAGACATATAACAGACAGATACACCTGTAGTATAGACATGTAACATACAGATACACCTGTCAATACTTATGAAACGAATAGAAACGTGAAGGGTTTTGCATGTGAACAAAGAAAAATGCTTTTAAAATTATTTTAGAAAATAGTCAAAAGCTGCCTGTTTCGAACGCCATAAAATAATTGTGTGAAAAATAGCAGAATATACATTTTTGTCCGGTTTCTTAGTACGATTAACAAGTGTGTCATGCTTATTTGTACGGGAAAGAAAACGTTAATCGGGCGCTTTGGCAAAGTTTACCGACCAGTGTTAATTAATGTAGACTTTCGTACCGGTCACGTGTCCACGCGAAAACACGAGGACCGAAGATAACTTCCCTATTAGGACGTTGAACACCGAACATTGAAATACTTTATTGAAAACACAAATAACTGCGGAGGAAATTATCTTAAACTGCATGTATTCATCCAAAAAAATTACCCACATGCATGTATCATGCCATAACTGGTTGAAGTAAATCATATAACATGGGATAAATAATATATCGTGAAGAATGACAGCACAATCCTAGTAAAAAAACTAATATTGTAATATACTTGTAATATGATGTGCACAGAAACTCAAGCCTCTTTAGCAAAGGACATACTCATATACATTTGCGTTATTTAACCACTGGAGGCTTTTTTCCTTCACTGCTATAATATGTAGTTGGTGAAAGAGCAAAGAGGCTGTAGTAACATTGGTTTTAGTTCTCGATTGCATTCCTTCCCTATCAAGGGAAATCTTCCCGAAAAGAAGGCTGATGATGCATCTGATGTATATTTCAATCATTCTGTCATTTTGTTATTTTATGTTCTGTTATTCCTTTGAGAATTATATGATATAAGGAGGTTACATGTATATCTGACAGGGACCATCTCCTCCGCGTGATATATCTTGTTGTTGGAATATTCATTTGCAATTTTTTGACGAAAACAATCAAGATCAAAGTATGTCTATTTATTGATGGAATTACATATGAAAAAACGCCCAATGTTTCTTTGTTCTCATACATTCATGTATATCAAATTTTCAGTTTAGTACTTTTTTGGTGAAAAAACAAATACAAACACATATACTCGCTTTGACCTACATTGAAACTCAAAAGGGGAAAAATGGGAAGGCATATCAGTAGCCAGTTTACCTACTAGCTTATTTCGCTATAAAGTGTTTTAAAATGAAGGTATTTCAAATTTAATTGAATACTCCAATGCTCTTTTTAATAAATGCGATGGTAATATTCAGAGAGAGTTACACAAGACAAACATTAAATTCACTATTCTATGTACATTAACGTTTTCAACCAGAATTTACGTGATTTTGATTTTCTCTATATCTTCAATGACTTGCACTGGTCTGTAATTAGCATATTTTAGAACAAGGGAAATTTGGAAATATATGCATAGGACATAATCCGTAGGTTGTTTATTATTTTTAAAGTCCTATAAACATCCATGGTTATCAAAGGATGACTTCCCTGTGCCGTGTGCTGAATGTGTGTAATATGACGGACCACGGAGTGGCAAGATAGCAAAGTCCATTCGTGATTACTAGACTGGTTAACAAATGTTCTTGTTTTCTATGAATACACATGTCATTTACACTCAACATACCAGGATATAAGAATGTGCCCCTTTGTCGTGTACAATCTGTAGTATGTATATATACATTTCATTTAAGTCAATACACCACATACAAGTTTTAGTTTGATAGAAAGTGCCAAAAAACCAAACAAAAAACAAAAACAAAAAAAAAGCAAAAAATCTGGGAATCTCTTACGATTAGACATGAATTTAAAATCCATAGTTTATGTTATAAAAAGAGTATTCTCTGACATGCATGAAAACAATAGATCGAGATCGAAACAAAAATCTGTCTGTCCACATGGACATTGTCTTGTCTGAAATTGATAAAAACTAGAACTGTCGCCAGGATGGCTGACTAATATCCCCGCAATCTGCACAAGTCAATGGTGAATTAGAACTGTTAATAAGAGGCTAACTAAGATAACCCAGTAATATAGTGACCAGTTACCATAGCAAACATAATTTTGATTCCGGACAAACTTTAAGTAATGGTTCTTATCAGAAAACCTGTTTATAGTGACCCCCCCCCCCCCCCTAACTTCGTTGCTGGGGTATAAAAACGTAACACATATGAACAAATGTAGAAACTGAATGATTAAAGATTTCTGAAGATGTATAGCTTTTTATATAAACTAGACATGCTCCTCTAGTCGGTCCATCCGGTTTAGTTTGTTTGGTTTTTTCACATTTTAAGGTATTCAGATTCCACACTATAATGTTTCAAACAAAAACCAAAAACAATCTATTCGTTTTGTCAGTGTACACATTTTACTGATTAAAACACATAAAAACTGATTAAGTACTGGTTTTGGAACATTCGCTTGATCATCTGTTGATATTTTGTTGTTTAATTATGCAGGTAGGAGAAGACTTTGTATGGGGAAGAAGTTATTTAAAAAAGAAATAGAATTTGAATAGCGATTGTTGTTTCCCCTGTACTTAATATATGTGTATTTCTAATATTTTTATATGCGAATAGACTGGCCGTGTGGTCCCTGCGTCCGTTTCGGCATTTTTGTCTATGACATCACAGCTGTAAGGCGCGAACACGTTTTTTTTTCAGGGCGTTTTTAGGGGTTGGAGCTGTTACGATGGATAAGCCCATAACTGATTAATTTTGCTCATTATCTAATTTTCACACTTTTATTTTTCAGGCAAAAGCAATAAAAACAATCTTATAACCACTTCATACATTTTATTTATGAAAACACAAGAAATCGGACTAAGTGTACTAGTTTTTTGGAACATTGTCTCTAACAATCTGTTGATATTTTGTCCATTTTTTTCATTATTATTTGTATTGGCAAAATATAACTCCGCTGGTTTGCCGCTGGTCGATCACATAATTGCGCAAATACGGCTTCGCTGAAAAATAATGATAAGCAAAGTGAAACAAATTCACATATAAATAAATGTATCAATATGCTGTTCATAGAATAGAATGTACGCAATGATGTATTATGTTCAATTACGTCACAAGGTTGTATATTATATATCTTAAATTAATGCGAGGATATTATTTTACTATTTAAAGTTTTCGAACTTGCCTTCATTAGTTAGTTTATGTCATGCACGTGATAAACTAATTGACTAATTAAATAAGCAACTCTGAATAAGTATAGCAGTACCTGTACTTCCTTTATCAGTTTGGCATTCTGTACATAAAACAAAAAAGTAGAACATAATTCACTGTGTGTTTTTTTCAAACAATGATTTCTTAACATTACGGTTGATTTGACTGTGCTTTAATATCGTATGTATGCGATACTTTAATACAATACAAATATGCTTTTTCATATAAAATTAATGCAACAGTATAAATTAGAAAACAATGCCAATCGATGATCTTTTTATCATTTGTTTCATTTATTAATGAGTGCAAACTTACCTTTTCTGTCCATTCTTGTTCTGTTACTACCATTTACAATAATGTTGTAGTTATATATAGGATGGCAGTTTGCAAATGTGAACAGAAAGTTTATAATATGTTATTGCTGCAAATGATAGGACATCACAACGATTGACATAGTACTTTTTCTGTAACACTTTATTAAAAGGATATTTCGCAACGGTTGCAAAAAGTATTGTTGAATTTTACCTTGGAAGAACTTTTTCTAACAACATTATTATATTGTCATAATCGAACTATCTGTCTTGTTATAAAGTTGGACAGGGGGTATCGGTGGTTGTAACAACGGTTAGTTAAGAACCAGACTGTCTAAATATAGCGCATCAAGGAACCCATAACTGTAGATTCACTGTGTAATAAACTTTATGCAGAATTGGGTAAATTCATAAGTGTGGTCGCTTTTTACTTATCAATAAAGCTGATATTGCCATTGCATTGCTTCTTAAGCTGATTTTCGGGCCAATTTCATAACCAATAGTTTGAAATGTTCTGTTAAAAAAGTGCATGTTATGATGCAATTAGAATCATAAGGACGTTTGTTATTCGATCTAACTAGATTTATACAATATATATGTACACAAGTTAAATAATTTCGAATATTACCAGTTCCTCAATTTTCTTATCTTTGTTCTTAAGCTCTTCATCCTGTGCATAAAATAGATGTTTTCATTAATACACAAATAAAGAAACATGATGCTGATACATGCATCGGTAGGGATTTAGCCTAGAAATATATTTATCTTTCAACACTTAAAGTATATTACATCATATATATGACATCATCCAAAAACTGTTATGACTACTATGCATTCATATGTTTTTTTTCCACTTAACATTACAAGAAATCAAGCCCCAGTTTCAGACCTATTATGAGTTGACACCGTATCAGGGAACAGATATTCTATTCTGATAGTTTAAATCATTCAGATTTATCTCTTACAATATATCTCAATTATATAAAAGAAAATATCTTGCTTACTGCGCAAAAGGACCTTGTCAAATATTAAGCATTCGTTTCTGTCATATCCAATCTGTGTTGACTATGACCTTCGTGCTTTTTAAAATTTCTTTAAATTTTCGTTTACCGGCCTCGGTTATCGATTCATTATGTCTTTAAATTGTTATGTTCCGACCTAGCTATTTAACATATACACACATTTCAACAAAGAATTGTAATATCTTCTATTGATATCTATCTGTTTTGACATAATCTCCATGTTTATTTGTGCGGCAGAACAAAGTAATTTTGAATGCTTGAGCATGATATTTTGTCAGGTTTTACTGGGTTTTCCTTAATGAGACATTTAAACAGTATATTTCTACGTTTTAGGGTATGAGATATTTCCCAGCTCCCTGCAGGTACATGTTTGAATACATCTTCAGATGAAAACTTGATATTTCATGATATTTTTTAATTTTTTTTTTTTTTTTTTTTTTAGTTTAGGTTGAGCATCAGGGGATTATCATTGTTTATAAGGCTAAACCTGTAAAATAGAATAAAGAATTTATTTAACGTGTGAATAAGGACTTTTATCGTGAATATACTAGTATTTAAAGTTTGACCAGTGCACTTTAACAATACTAGAATTTCGGAAATAATGAATTTAATATTCACCTTTTCATGAAGTTCCTTTTTCAAGTCTTCAATCTGTAGATAAAACACAACTTTAAAAGAACTCTTTGTGATCGTCTATTTGTTTTAAAATGTGGGTGTTTTTTTTTTTTTTTTTTTCTTTATCAGTATTTTTCCACAGAAACAAAAACATTCAATAACGATTCATGATATAGACTTGTTGACTCGTTCAGCCAATACACTCAATTGGCGCTGTTAGTGTACCACTGTATACATGAATATACGATACAATTATTTGTTAATGTAAATACTGTTGTAGTAGAGAAATACACGTACGTATCCTTTAAAGATGCCATTCATTTTGGAATAATGTACATACGTTCTTCATTGTTATACAACTGTCTGAAAAAAAATGTTTCCATTTGTTTCGTTAGTAGTTGCAGCCTTACGATTATGTTGTCAACGTTAAGTTTTTGGAGTAGAGCATGTACCTGTCCTGTCATGCATAACCTCAAATGCACAATTGTGGTTACGCACAACGTTCCACGATGTGCGGTGTGCTCATGGTGTCTGCATGATGCATGATAAACATACGTTCGACTGTATAGTGCGGCAAACATGTGGACAAGGTACGACGCAACGAAGATTATAAGACTCTTTCATATGTGTGTATGTGGGATAGGGATATTCCACCCGAGGGGACAAACAACCATTCTTTAGAGATAAAGAAAAGTACATTTTCGATTTCATGCCAACATTGTTTTAGTTATAGCAGTCTTTATTTTATTTATAGATATGATACGAAATCTTTTCATATAATGATTAATTTAAACTGCACTGATGTAATCGGACAATTGTTCGATACAACATTGCACATTTGAGTTTATTGGTGCGATAGGCGATCGCACAAGTGTGTATTAATGGCTATTACCTCTTGTTCAAGTTTTTGTATCCTCTGCGCATTCTGAAGATAAAAAGTAAATCAATACATTTGTCATTTTGTCAATCTTTATCAATTGATAATAACAAATTATCCTTTTAAAACATGTGGTGACAGTTCAAAATCTATATCTATATTTATATATATTTTTATTGCATTTGAATATCCAACCTATGATATAGGTTAAAAAGTTTAAGGTGAACCTTACGGACGAAAAATATGCATTTAAAAAGAATAGACGTGACGAAAGCGCTAGCTGCTGTGTCGTGTTTTTATTCTTTTTAATATATATATATATATATATATATATATCAAGTTAAAACGTCAATGTAATAAAATAAATATAATAAATACAAAGTCAAACACAGATCTGCTGTCTCCTTCGGCTACATCTTGCCGCTCTTAAGGGGTTATTATATATATATATATATATTAGATATGTATGCATAACTCGATTGTTTGAAATCACACCGTTATCATGTTGATGTGATGTGAGGTTGAACGTGTATTGCACTCGATAAACTCGATTGTTTCGTCGGGCTTGTTTCTGTCGGCATAGTCTATGTTATTCTAATGAGACCAACCAATCAATTGTTTTCCCATAGGCCTTAGTGTTAACGTTTTGGATTATTTCATTCAAATTCTTGAATTGAATATGACGATTATGGTTTATAACAAAAGATTAGGGTCTGATATAACACCTAATCAAAAAAAGGTTGGGTCCTTCAGCTCAAACTTTCTCCAGGGTAGCCATTTTGAAAATAGGTGAATTTCGCAGTAAAAATTCTCAAAAATCTTAAATGTTTACCTGTTTACTATTATTACGTGAACTTTTGGAGAAAAAAAACAATCGGACTTACGAAATTTATATCAACATTTCTTATTGATAGTTACCTATCAGGTACATATCTATTTTCTCACTTCATAACATACTGGCCAATCAGTGGCTGCCAGACATTTTATCCTTGACTCAACGTTCTATACACAGGGGCTGTTTCAAAAAAAAAAATTTTTTCAATTGGTTGGTTGTTCCCAGTGTGACTTAATGCTAACAAATCTCGAAAGCTCTGTAGCTCTGATGATACGGAAATATCGAGAAGATATATGTATTACCAGTTCATCTGCTTTCCTCTGTTGCTCTTCAATCTGAAAAGAAAACAAACAAAAAGTATTGAATAACCATTCGAGTGGTGTGACGTTATCAATGTTTGTATCCATGTATTGTCTCGTTCGTACAGTGGTTATTATGTTTTTCGGTTGGCGCGAAGATTAACAGGCAGCCATTGCTTACGGCCAATCATTCGACTGGTCTTTTTTTGAGATCGATTTTAGCATGCAAAAATGACGTCACATCGGTACTCAGGCAAAATGTCTTCATGTCAATTTAGGTCAAAATCATGTCAATTTCAGGTCAATGTTTTCAGGTCAAAATGACTTGAAAATAGCAGCCTGAATTTGACACACAAAAATTGACCTCATTTTTTTTCCATGTGAAATTTTTAAAAAAATCAGGTCACGACACAAATTCGGAAAACAAGTATACAAAAGAATTTAAGATATTATTTCCAAACACAGCCTTGAGAAATAAGATTTAACATAGTTTCAGAACACATTTTTTTTTTCATTTTGACGTGAAAAAATATTACTGACGATCATTAGATTCTCTGTGGTGGCATTTCATTTACTGGTGACGCAACAAACGTAATTTGTTTTAGATTTACACATATATATCTATAACTTAACTATTGAAAGACCACCCTTATTCGTTATTCAACAATAATTTGATCAAACATATATTTTAAAAAATCCTAAACAACTTCCCATTGATATAAAATTTTTACTTTTGTTCACATAAAGTCTTTATCACGTCAATTTGACCTGTAATTTATCCTTAAATTGACATGAAGATTTTTTTTCAGGTCAAATTAACCTGAAATTGATATGAAAATTCCACCTCAATTCACACGAAGAAATATATTTCAGGTCAAATTTACTTGTAAATGACTTGTAAAATTTTTCGTGTGAAATCGACCTCATCTTCGGGGCATTTTGAGACCAATCTTTTTTTTTCAGGTCAAACCTGAAGACATTTTGCCTGTGAAGACATGGAACAATTGGCACAAACTGTGAGGTTCCGCACAACTAGCTTTACCGCCAATACTAATGCATGTAATTGACGGCGGACGAAGAAGGGAATATACATGTATTTCACAAGGCTTTAGAGCAGGAAGATATAAGCATTAGTATGAAGCACTTCGCGTGTTAGATGATAGTCTTGTGAGTGCGGTTTAACAAAGTTTATCTCTTTAACTCTCTATTTTATCTCGTCTGTTATCGTTTTTACAATGTTAAAGCTTAAAATATATCGATGTCATATGTTTAGATCTTGAATTACAACAGCATTTTGATATTTCAATGCATGTAATACACAATCTCTAAATTTCGCAAACGGTATGGAAATGCAGATTGTTATACATACCTTGCCTTCGAGTTCTGGTACCTGCAAATGAAATCCTTTTTATTTGAAAATGTACCGTAAAAATATCAATAAACCAATACAACCTAAATATAGCATGCAATCAGTTATGTTTTTTTATTAACATTTCATCATGATAAACATCGTAGATAGTAATAACGGAATGCATATGTTGACGAGTTGTGTGCATTTGTGCTAGGTTGCGCTGTTCTGGTATCAGATTGCAAGCAAGGCGAGAGAATAGTCGATAAAAATCCACACAATGACGAGGTATAAACTGAGATTGCTTTAGTTTCGTATGATAGTGTTTAATGTCCTTACAATTGTTAGGGTTATCTAAGGACGCATTCTAAAGTGCTCCATATTCCAGATGCATGGTGTTTTACGTGTTTTGGGAAGTTGCGTGATGTTCTTGCTTTTTGTCCTTGTGATAGTGCGGATCTGATGCCGACATAATAGTTAGACCTACCTGTACATGAAACGTACTGACGAAACATCAAGAAGAACACCCCACCCAGTTATGTTATACTGACAACAGGCTAAGGAGGTATTCTACGGTGCAGTAGTAACTATTTTCAAATCACTTTTAGGGTAAAATCCGTAATATTGTATTTATTATCTTGTATTAAGGTGCTATGGTTTAAATCAATTCAAACTCAAAATTTGTGAAAACAAAGATTTTGTTTCATAATCTGAAATGTTTTAATCTTTTATTTTCATTTAACGCAATATAATACATACCTTTGTTTTATAAAAGGTTTTTCCGACATGCATATGTTCGGTCTCTGTTATCGCAAAGTTGAAATATCTGTATTTGGTATTTTAAACACTGATCTTTGAATATTTGCTTTACATGCAAAAGCAGATGATAGTTTTTTTTTGTCCCGACAATGACAAATAATGTCGAATTTCACATTATACATTATTCAACTGTTTGATAATTAAACCTCTCATGATCGCTATTTTGGCAGTGATAAATCAAGCAACAATCCTTGAATCTTTCTCTGAAATAATCACTTTTGACGAATATAATGGTTATTACTCAACTCTAATAGATTAGTCCAAGATTAAATAGGATAAACATTCTCTTGCTTTTGGAAACAATATAATACCTTATACAATTCTCCCAACCTGTCTATCTTACAATTACGCTAACCTCCTCTGAGGTAATAAGAGGGGGCACTATGGGTCAAAAGGTGTTATTTTCGTTGGATTAAAGACATTGTATGCATTTTGACAATGTCATTGGGGATAAAGGGATGACACAATGTCCAATTAGAGGGTTTATTTGTCCAAGACAAATAACGACAGGGACACTTTTTTTTGCGATATGCTAGTTTCAATAAGGAACTAATATGGATAAGCATTTTCGCAAGAGCTTTTCGTCACTTGTATCTACACATACGATTTTATTTCAGTATAGGGGTAACTGTACAATTGCTATGTTTAAAAAAAATAACAATATGATAAACGCTCATTTGTATGTTAATGGATTTATATGCCGATATGTTTAGTTCAATTATTTACAATAATTGTATATGATAATGTAATTTAAGTGTTTATTTCATAAACATTTGATACATGTATACTAAACTTTGTTTTTTCCGTAGACTATGATTAAGCCTGTACAAAAATCTACTTAAAATTGAAATATAAACATGAATTATATTTACCCTTTCTCCGTTAACGGCGCTCTGAAACAAATACTACTGCAAATGTAACAAGCATTTTAAAATTCAAAAATATCATGAATCATTTCTCGCTACCTCAAAATATCAGAATTATGCAAATCTGCTGTGTTCATTTGATGACTTGTTATCAGCAGCACAAGTCTGTTTTAATAACTGTTATCATAACATCATATTTTCACACATAATTGCTTAATAAGTGCCACGTGATTCCCGATAACAAAAGTTATATTGATTGGCCGTTCGATCACAAGGCAAAACCTTTAGATTGTTCAAAGTAACGTATTATTAACCTATTTGAAAATCGTACACATGTAGACACAAACAAATTATTAAATGTTAACAAACAAACGTCGTTGTTTTGTGATATGCTGTAAAACTAGATATATGACAGGACATATACAATGTAAGTTCGGACATTTCGAATGAGATCTGTACAAAAACACAAATAATGGAAAACAAAAATAGTAGTCTTGTAATATAAACACGAACCTGTTATCTAATTCATATCCATGATAAGTCCGTGCATATTGATACAAAATATCCTAAAATGTCTTTGACTTCATTTAGGCTTTAATCTTTTTATAGAACTATGGTACCTTTTTTTTATTTGTAACGCATTTGCTCAAGAGGACATAGTAGCCTGACCCGAATGCCAAGCCTGAGTGCCGAGTACTTTTTTCTAAAGAAGGCATGCCAAAAATGCTAACAATGTATCAACTTCCTGGATCACTACTTATAGATACAGACGTGCACTTTGCATCGTTAATTAAGTGTTTCATGGTTGATGTCGGCATGCATCAAGCTCCAGGTGAAAAGTGAAAACAATATCAGCTGACATAAATGATAAAAACATGTTTCTGGTTTCGTTGACAAGCAAAATTACTTCCCCAGCTACGAGTTTTAAGATAGCATACTGACTACAGAAAATGTTAAGAATTTGGAGTATCTCTGAATCCTAAATAATAATAATGTCTGCATACAAAACGTGAATATGTTTATGTTTTGAACAACTGAATACAGACATTTTTTTTGTTAAATAGCATGTTTGCTCGGCTGGATAGCAAAGACTGCATTAAACACTTTGAATATACAAGCAACACCAACCCGTTCCATTTACACTGTTCCCCCTGTACAGGGACTTGGCACGGATTCTCAAACCACATGTATCATATTATTATATAACATAAACCCGGGGTTTGAGAATCCATGTCCTATGGTTGATAATCTTAATGCTCTACCAGCTGAACGAATTTATATATAACTATAAATACTCCATATGCAACAGCCCGTTTCATTAGCATGTAAAATACGTTGGGGTCCTGAAATTGGTTAATTAGGCTCCTGCTTTGTTTACAAGTCCCCGAGCAGTGGAAGTTAATATCAGGGCAATTATTTTTTTTTCTTTATCTTGCAAGCAAACTCAACTATATCAGATATTTGTTACCGGTTACGTGTACCTCTTTGAAGATGCCATTCAATTCTGACGCGATTTGCAAGTATAACTCTTTTACTGTTTGGATTTGGACTTGTGAAAAGTCTTAGTTCTATTACTGCAGTTAATGACATACGCTGGCATATATATCTGCTTATATCAGCAGAGACCTAGGCTGTTTTTTTTGTTAATTGTATTCCGCAAATAACGGAGAACCTATTAATCACCACTCTACAAAAAATCATATTTGACGAAATAGGCAGTTGGTGGGAATGTTTCCAATGTCACATTGAATGAGCACTTCCTTACAAAGCTGGCCACAGTAGAATAGCCTGGCCATGGGTGATTGTTTTTTATTAAGCCGATAACTCCTGTATTATGATATGCAGCAACATGTAAAAATTAGTGTACACATTAGTTAGTATATTCAATATGAAGCAGTATATATAGGCTCACATTTGCCAACAACTTTTAAAAATGGGTTCGAGATGATACATTTCCGGAAAGTGTAAAACAGGTAACTTTACTTGAGGCAAAAGAAGAACACCTTGTAGACGAGGCTAGATAGCAGAAAATCATAATGATGAAAATACGTCAAAACAATATGATTATGTATTGGGATAAAGAGATGCTTAGTTTGAAGTAGAATTGTGCCTGGTGTTGTCATCTCAATTTGTGCATCTTTTTTTTTTTTTTCTTTTTTTTTTTTTTTGCAATATTTTAGGCGTTTTTTATGTGGTTTTCACAGGTATGAAAGTCAGAAAAAGAAATAAGTTTACATCTTTCACTACTGATTACAAGTTATGTAAAGATTACAACAAATTTATACTTTGGTATAGATAGTATGTAGGGTTAACTTGATATGTTTCCATATCTAAGACACGTGCCTTGTTTTTTTCAGAATCCGGCTTTTTTTACTATACATTTCTTCCTTATACGATATTGATTATTGTTTTATCATTTTAATGTGTGGTATCATTCTTGATTGTAACATGTAGGTTTAATCAGCTATGTTTACGTACCATTTTTTTCAGAATTTGGCACTTTTATTGTACACTGCTGCCTTAGAGTAGGATTCTCCATTTCATTTTTTGTGTGTACAATCTAAGGAAATTCAATACAAATATATGTTTCAATCAATTTCAACGTCTAAAAAGTACTTTCATGCCTTGTAAATTACCGTTAATCCATATAAAATGTTGTGTGCTGTGGTATTCTATATACAATAACTTTTGTACATTTCACAGGGAAGATACCTCGTCCCCATAAACAGCTTAAATTTAGTAATAGTATGTCCTCTTTTATTTCAATCTACAACCTCGGTGGAGTTAATAACTTTTCTGTAATAAATATCAATCTGTAGACCATATGGCTGGCAAACGATACGGAAAAAATATAGCTATACTTGTATTACCTTATAACCCTGCTTAAATTGGTAGTTTAAGGGACAAATTTATTTACTGTATTTGGCCTGACAATGATGGCATGACCTCAAAGAATTATTTTTCTTTATTGTATCAGTTTGATATCAAGTTCTTGAGCCTTTGATGCTAAAATATTAACATACAAAAATACAACTTCAGCAGAGTATTATCAAGAATGTTTATAGGACTCACACAACTAAATCAGTCAATCAGCTTGTGTTTCACGTGAACCAAGTCCCTGAGGAAAAAGTGTTTCTTAGGTTTGAAGCTGTTTTCCCGAGTAATTAATATATGAAATGAGTACTTTCTATATACGAGAATAAAGTGTAGGGTCTTGAGGTTCGGAAAATCAAACATATACACTCCTACTAAAAATAGAATGGCGTAAGATTCGAGGTGTAAAAAGACGGGAATTCCCCAGGTGGGGGTTCCCCAGTGTACTGTTAATGTCAGGGTTGCTGTCTTCCGAGTGTCCGTGTGCTCTAATATGCCATTAAACCTATACAATAACGGCATTTATCCGATAGAAAAAAACTTCAAACTTTAATTTGATATAAATTTCACATCATTTGAACTTCAAACGAGCGGATAAAGGGTCACTAGTAATAACATATAGTGAATTATTTAGTTGTGTGAGTCCTTTTATAGAAGAAATTTATAAATTACATGTACATGTGGTGTCATACTCATGGTACATTTACTAATGAATACAATATAGGCTACAGTTGAGTGTAGACTAAGGTTACACAAAGTGCACTCCGAGTGCACTCCGTTTGGACTCCAGTTAAACTTGGAGTGCACTCCGAGTGCACTCCAAGTTTACCTGGAGTCCTATCAGGCCCCAATCCTACCTGGGTCCACATGTATCACATGTACCTGTAACCAAGTACTTATATACATAATGTTAATAGATAGATATATACTCTTATACATTTAGACTCCTTAACCATGTAACAATAAGATATTTGTTACTGTTTTATCTTTGTATATATCCTCTTATTATTTTGTTGGTTCATTTTTAGTTGGTTAACTAACAGCATATAATGTAATTGTTTTTTTCTAATAGGTTAACCCTATATAAAATGAATAGATCTGGCACTTCGTTGAAAAATGTATTCCTTTGATTTTAAGAGTTTTAACAAGCCACGTCAATTAACAGAAAATTGGTAATTATAAACAAAAATATATTTGGCAAGTTATTTGTGGTCTCTCAAAATGTAGAGTTTGATTGTGTACTGGAAACACTTGTAATACTTGTGTACTCGAAGTACTACTGTTTTTATCACCTTGATAGCATATTGCGGATCAAATGTCTAATATTGATTTACAGTTTAACATCAGATTGACTTTGTTTTGTTATACCTGCCTCATTAAATCCTGGTCATAAATGGAGTTATTTTAACAGTAATATAAGATACAACCCCCCCCCCCCCCCCCCCCCCCCCCCCTCCCAACTTCCAGGCCAAAATTTACCTGTATATCAAGCGTGATTACAGTGGTGTGGAGACAAGACAGACTTACACTGACCCCAATACTGACCCATTCCTCCAAGTTAACCTCATAAGGTGTGAAAATCTGGACAGGTGTACACAGTCATCTAACTAGATAAAGACCCCCTTAATTGTTAGATGGAAACTGGTCATCACACCTTACCTTTACCTCGCTCGTGTTTCCTCTAGCCCTGACACCATGTCTGGTATGGTGCCAGGGCTAGAGGAAACACAGGCTGACCTATACCAGGGTCATATAGAATATAGGTACAGACTTGTGACGGTCGATATCTGACACTTTTGAAATCATATGATTGTCCATTCCTATTACAGTATTATTAAAACAGTTATAAGTCATTATTATAAAACAAATATTTGAAAGAAAAAAAAATATTTCAAACTGGTAGTATTACTTTATGTCTTTGATATTATAATGGAAGCATGTATAGAGCATTAGAGGTCAATATGTAAATCAACATATATTAGTATAATTTTCATGTTTGAGTTAAGTAAATACTTATCATATATTCCATACACCAACTGCAGCTGGCCTTACGTCATTTTTTTGTTTAAAGTGTAAACATTTAACTTGATGATTTTATAATTGGCTTGAACATCCATTTTACATTCATGACCTTTATCTGTTACATAACATGTATGAGTGACACATACTATTATAGATATTGACTGAATGTGAATAGAAAACGATGTAGTTCAAACAGGTCAGTTTTACAGGTGAATGGTTGCTTTGTCCAACTGCCCTGAGGCAAATTGTACCTCAGGCTCCTGGACAAGTACAATGTGTACTAATCACAGGCATAAGGCTATAGGTTGGTTTTGGGAAATGGTGAATTAACATTCATTATACCATTTGGAATTACTCTGATTTTTGTTTTACTTTAATCTAGCTCTTTCTTTACAATTAATTTTTAAGGCAATGTCTTTATATTTTTGAATATACCAATTAAGATAAGAACTGCATCATTTCTTAATTTGATTTGCATAATTTTTTTCTGAACTTATATCATTCAACATTGTACCTCTACATACCGGACACCTTCATAAACCAGCCAATAAGTTTGGTCCCAATGACTTACGGTTTAGACAGGTTACAATGTAATAAGAAAAAGCTTATTTTAATTTCTAATTTCAGTATAGAATGAGTTCATTTCAATAGAGTTGGTCTTCTTAAACCTATAAACCAATTTGTTAATGGTTTTACAATGCAACTTATCTTGACTTTCCACCTTAATTACACTGGTATTTCGTTTATACATGTAATTTTGGTCTGATCAAGGCCTCTCAAATGGAGAGCTACAACCCTTTCCTTCAATTCAGGAGATAATCTTACTGTTCTGTTAATTGCCCTGAGGCTATAACACACCCTGCGTTGCACAACTTCATCATTTGAAGACATACAGTGACAAAATTGACACAGGTATTTCTGTGAACCCAGGGCAGTATCTGTAGCTGGCTCCTAAACCTCACCTGGCACAGTTCTCAGGGGTGTCAGGCCATAGTCAGTCATGCATGACCAATAATAATAGTAATTAAACAGATACTGTCATTCATTATGGGTACTGGGTAGTCCAGAACTACTTACTTGTGTGTACGTTATGTCAGAACATTAATTTAACCAGGTAATGCTCATAAATATGTACAGTTGCGAAAACATGTAAATGTATATTTGTCTAATAATACATTTAGATATATAACCTATATAAACTAAAATGATTGTTTATGTTATAATTACTTGCCTGAACTGAGTACATATATGTAGATGATGTCTTATTAAAAAAAACACATAATTCATTAAATACAGTTAACTTTCAATATTTTGAATAATCAATAACATAATATAGATACATTATCTAAACTTCCTTTACAGTCATGTTATATGTACGTCAATAAATGTTCTAATTGAAATTAATTTTAAATTTCTTAATAAATGAAATAAAATTCACTTACATTTTAATAAAATTTGAAATAATAAGCAATTAACTTTCATAGAAACCTGATTATAGTATAAATTGTATACTGTCTTTTATTGATCTTAATAAATATAAATTTAATATGTAGGCATATTACCATGTATTAACAATAAAAGAAATATCCCTAGTAGACTAAACAGATGTTAATAGTGATATTAACAGAACAAAGGTAATTTGTAAAAATCGATTTATTTATATGTAAATTATATTAAAAGCATCAACGTATTAATATATATATGATGTCGTCTGATTATAGAACTTGGGTATATAGGCATGGTGTCTTATAGGACTCCGGGTAGACTCGGAGTCCACTTGGAGTGCACTCCAAGTTTACCTGGAGTCCAAACGGAGTGCACTCCAAGTCCAAATGGAGTGCACTCGGAGTGCACCTGGGTGTAACCTTTAGTCTACACTCAACTGTATATGCATACAATTATGGTTGTGTGTTACGTAACTGGTATTGATTTATTTCAGATGTAAAAGGGAACATTTTATATCAAAAATACTTTTGATAAAGGATCATGAGTATTTTCCATTAATCATATGTATATAAATCGTATTTGGAGTATATGATAATTGCCCGACTTTGTGCTTGTCAATCCGTTGTCCGTTTTTTGTTATGATCTATTTATAAAACTGCCCGTACCTGGTAGAGAACTACCAATGGAGTGTTATCTCCAGCCTAGACCGATCACAAGAAGAGTGTTTACAGTTAAGTACAATATTCATAATATATCCAGAATATGGGGGGAAAGGCACTTAACATTTACATCAATTTCACGGGTTTTAGTTTTTTAAAAAGTGTCGAATGTCGACGTAAATTTCGTGAGAGTTTATATATATTATACCATCCATGCATGTTGCAAGTTTTGTGTTTACGTCCCATGCGTTTCCTCCTTTTTCTGATCTGTGTCTACCCGCGGTTGGAATATGGTTGATTACCTCGCATTCTGAATAACAATATCTCACATGTAAAGTGCGCAAGGCCGAACTTATGTTCCCCTATGCAAACTGACAGATGGGGTACATAATCGTTGGTTGCCGCAAAGTGCACATGCTTTTAGAGCATCGGCCAAAGTCCCCAACTCCACTATGCGTCGGCCCTTGCGCCATGAAGTGTCCTCTTGTTCTACATTGCCTTAAATTGGAGATGTGCTAACCTCTTCCTGACTTGATATACATTGTCTCCGCCGAGAGTATAAGTAACGTTATATGGTCGTCACATTATGTGATTCATCGGCGCTGTCCTTGTTTTCAATGGACCATTTGTATGTCCCCACTTCATTGAAAGCATAAGCCTTACCTAGTCTTTTAGTTTTACAAAACTGACCATCTTTACCTCTTGACCGCATTCTGTTATATGCCTTAACATTTATCTCCCAGCTGACTTGAAAATTAAACCAGATGTAATTACCTATACGTTAATATAATCAAGGGCGTGGACGCCGGATCGCCGGACTCATGTCTGTGACGTCACAGAAGGGTCGGTCTACCTTAAGGTGTGATGTTGACATATCTGATATCTTTGTTTAGTATATATTTAAAACGGTTAGAATCTACTGCTTTTGTTGTACTAATAGGTACACATAGGTGCAAAATTTCAGGTATTTTCTCAAAATAGCACCGGTTGTACTTGTAGACATCCGGTATTGAAGCACAGAAACCTGTCAGATCCTTAGAAGGCTTTAAACCTATCAAAATTTGGAAATCCAAGGTTTGCATCTATAATTTAAGCCATTGATGACTTGAATTAAACTTTAATTAATTAGTAATATAATATTGGGGCTAATTTACTTGCTTGAGACCTTTAACTTAGGGACTTGGTTCGCAGCAAACATCAGCTGATTGGCTGATTAAGTTGTGTGAGTACAGACGTTTTGACCACCATTCTGATTGTCACGCATATCAGCAGTTTACTCCGAGTTTTGCGGGGCGATATGAACCTACTGCGAAAAAAAAACAAAAACAAAACAAAATATTTACTACATAGCACGCGCTGCCATCACATCGATTCAACTTGCGCTGTGATTTAGTTAGATATTTGTAACTGTTCCATGTTCTATGAATATATGTGATCGTTTGTAATAAAGAGGTTGATTGCCTCAAAAGTTCGACAATTTACTTTCTATACTGTTGTTATTACTACCTGACAAATTAATTATTTCTAGTTATACTCATCCAGCGAACATCTGTTTGTTCGGATCCAGTATCTATATTGGACCATACCATCGTTATTACTTACTAGACCCTATATGTATATTTATTGATATAGTAACAACACTAATTCATTCATCTCACGTACTTCAATATTAAGACGCTTTTACATTTCACCACGTTTACAAAGCAAAATATTCTTAAATCGTACCTGTGCACATTCTGGCATTACACAACACAAACATTATACATATCGTAAACTTTCATAATTTCATCTCTAAAGCTATTACCAAGCAGACACACACACACACTACTGTCTCTCATTTTAGTACATTCTAGGAACTAAGAAGACCTCAGAGCCAACATTGGCATTATGGCACTTTTCTATTTATTGTTTTAATCCTTTTTATACGTGTTGCACGTAAAAAATGCATTGCTTTGGTTTTTAATAATTCTATACCTCTATCTCGTTGTTGGAGAAATTTTCTCTCAGGGAATATTTTGAATAAAAAGCAATTGTCATCCCTTCTATTAGAGGTGTGGTAGTGTTTGTATATTGCATAACCTTCCACGAACATAAGAGTTTTACTTCTTATCAACAATCTTATATATTATCAAGACGTAATACATATATCTTGAATGAACCATGTCATTACGTTTTCATAAAACCATCATCCTTTAAGTTCCCAAATGAATCTACAAATTGACTTTAAAAAAAAAAAATGCGTATAATCTTCCTTAACTTTACATATACAACATGTATCGATATCAATAATACATTTAGAAGAATATTCTGGAATAGCTTCCAGTTGAACATTTGTTCGTCATTCTCTATTAAAATGTAATTGATAAATTCAAATAATCCATGAAAGATTTAACAACTGCTATCTAACGTAAACAATTTCCCCACATGCCTCTGCAGTATTACTTGGATTTCTTTTTTCTTATAAATGCTAAGTAAAAAAATATATTATTCACCTGATTAATGCTTACACCAACTCCTTTATCAAAGACAAATAAATCAAAGTAAGTTTGTACATTTACATTTGCATTATCTCCCTTGATTTTATCCTTCATTTCTTCAATAGCTGTCTGACTTTTCTCACTTATAGAGTCTCTCGATTATATTTATCTTTATCTTATTTATACCATATAATTATAAATTATATCAAATTAACGACCCCACATAGTTCTTAAACATTAGCAAACTTTATTCACCCAAATGATCTCTCGACGAATATCTTTATAATAACCAACGATCAGCTTATTACTTTATGTAAGTTTGCACCATGAGTGTAGGATGTTAATATAAACATATGTTCCATCGTTTTTGGAAGGATGCGTATATGTCCCGGAGGCATACAGAACAACATAGTGGCGCCACCGATAAATAATGGTATCACCTTCCAATAGGCGTCTACAGGGCATAATAACTTTTGTATCCAGGATACTTTTAAAACATAAATACAGGGATTTCCGTATAAATAGACCGCCTTCCGATGTATCACTTAAAACACTACTTTTAATACGATCCGGTCAATTAGTCCAGATAGAACTATATAGTTTCCTTTCAAATTCATTTATTTGTTCCTAGGTATTAGCTAAGTTTTTTTTATCTGCGGTAGTAGTATAGCTTGAACAACGACAACTTTTCTTATAATGGGCATCATGTTTCCTTTTTTTATTAGTTCATGAATACTTGCTATTTTCTCTACCAAATCAAGATTGGTACTTACCTTGAAGTTTGTGCCGAAGTATATTCCCATCGACTTAACTTGCTTCACAAGGCTAATAGATAACCATATTTTCTTTGATATTGTACAAATACAAATCCTCGGTCTTCGATTTATTTAGTTACAGACCAGACACTTTTCCGAACTGCTCAATGATTGATAACCCACTATTGAAGTCCCTTTACTTCTATTGCTATTTCCGATTAAGATACCGCTTATATGAACACCTGCCCTTATATTTGAGCGAGTTGTTCTGCAAAAAACAACGATGGTTAACCATGACACAGGACGTACCTGTCGTATACAACGTGACACGACGTAACTTCCGGTCAACCAGCTATTGTTTTAAACGCACCCTTTGATACTGGTATATAACACATTAACCCTGAATAAACGGCCGAAACCAATTTTGTTCAAGCCATCAAAACAAATCTCACTTTATCGTATAACATGATTTGTAAAATCTGAGAAGAATAAGGAAGAGTCAATTTCAAATATCCCCAAATAATCTATAACGCCCATAGAGGACAAATACAGAGTAAAAATGCCTTGATAGTAAAGGTAGTATCTCAAAAAGATCATAGATGATTTCCTTTGATATAGTCTACATTTCTCTTTCATCAGTGCGACTTTCAGTTGATATGACGTGAATAAATACGTGAGGACCAAGCATGATTTATTTTTTTGTACTTTTGCAAACATAACTTACCATATACAACAACCACAAGTCTGTTTGACTTGTAATTCTACAATAGAAATGCCGTTCTAATGATGACTTGATCTTTTTTTCACAATATCAAGTGTATTGTTAGGATTTGACCTAAACCGAAATGCTTCTCATCAATATGCAGAGCTAACAATACCAGAAATGTATATGAATATTCAAAATCATAACAAATCATGATACATTATAGATTCTTTTCAAAGCAATCAATCGATAGAAATCGAGATATATAATCAGAAATAAAACCAAACAACAACTGCGAACTGCTCCACGTGGGTTATCATTTTGTGGACATCATGAAGCGGCCTTCAAGTGTTAGCAAATCAATTATCATTGATCGTCCTGATTAAAATGTAGTCCCAGTCAAAGGTCACCAATCAATGTGGTATAAACTGATTGCTATTCAACAGTTGTAATGAATACTTCATGCCTTGGGAGTAAAATACACCCACCTACAGTATGGTAAAAATCGTATTTAACGTCATTATTATAATAAACATGTCTGCATTACATGTATGCGTGTTAGTGGTTTTTATATGTATGTAAAGGAGCGTGTATACATTAAGGTTTGGAGTGCTAGATAGTGATATGTCATGTCTACTTTCGTTAAACAATGTATTGGGATGACACACATCTAAACCTAAAATCATCACTATGCAAAAAGTATAACCTATAATTGATACGTCCCTTTATTCATGTTGATTTGGAACCATGCTTTAAACAGTATAAAGGTTCCAAACATTTTCATTGTATCCTGTTAAAAAATAATGTAATTACATCAGGTCAGAAGAAATGGAAAAGAGTTCTTTTTTATTTTAGTAACTTCTCTTGGAATCATATATTAAACTTCCTTTTGTTCTAACTACTAACACAAAATTCCAGTGGTTTTCAGTACAGAATAAATCACCATATTCTAATAACAAATTCGCTCTTACTCAAAACTCAAATAACTATATATCCCCTGTGTACATTTTACAATTCTGAGATTTAAACTACTACCCATATTTCATTGGAATGTCAAGAGGTCACGAAACTTCTTCTTAGCTTTTGAAATCTTTTAGATGCACTCATTATTCCTTTTTATTCTAATAAAGAAGCTGATCCTTTTTTAGATTCCGTACACACTATGTAAATTGTGAAACTAAGAATGAAATACTCATAATAATTAAACACTATCTATATATAATATGCTGTTTTAATCGCTCCCTTAATATAATTACATTGGTTAACTTAATTAAGGACTGCCACAATATACAAAGAGTTATACCGAATTCAAAACGAAATACTTATTTGTGAAATTAATGTTACCACACCAATATGATAATTGTAAAAGGGATTAGTCATGTTGAAATTGCTTTTAAGCCTTCCGAGAACATTTTTATTTTTTATTTTATTATTTTTTTATTTTTTTTTAGTCGTTGGTTATAGGTCTCTGTGTTCTAAATGTTCTTTTCCTCAAAAAATAAATAAATAAATAGCAACAATAAAAACAACAACAAAAAACAAAACAAAAACAAAAACAACATTTAAACAAACCATCTTCACCACTGGTGCATCAATATATTAACATTGATATGAGGCGAAAACGTTATTCATGGCAATTATGTTAAAGATTAATGGATTTTCTTTTTTTCAGATAACTTCGGCAAAATAGGTATTATTTTGGTACAAGTATATTAGTATAAAAGCTACTAAGGTGATTGACCCAAACGCACGTATGATCATATTTCTAACTATTCAAAATGCGTTATTTTCATACATAACTACACTGGAATATCAGACGTGGACATTTTTAATGACGCCAATGGCCTTGATTTCAATATACAATATATACATAACCAGTATGAGGAATAAAAGTATCTTATTAACAATAATTTAATTTGACTAGTAGTTGCATTGGGCAAGTCAAACCAACATTAATCGAATTTGACATGACGCTCGTCAATATGCAGAATAATAGAGCATTTCCTTTTTCCTGATGGGTTTGCGTTTTATGTTAAATAAGCTCGCCTTCGTTACTAGTTCAATGTTAGTTTGATCTATTAATTAATCTGTTTTCCTAAAGAAAAAACATTTTAAAATACTCACCTTCAACTTATTTTCGACATACTGTCGAAGAAAAAAACACAATCAAAATCAATACCACGCTAAATAGAGGGGAAAAACACAAAATAAATAAAATGATAAGAAAACCAATGTTTTATTGTATGACACTTCTTTGCGTTTTTATCAAATTTAAAATATTATGATATTAACGTAGCCACACAGTATACTAATTGTAAATGCATACATGTATACCATACATAACAGATGGTGGTCTGTCATGTCTACTTTCGTTAAACAATTTATTGGGATGACAAACATCTTAACCTAAAATCATCACTTTGCAAAAATGGTTAAGTTTTGATCTTTGCTAGGATAAGTGTAAGTGATAAAACTCTCTGAATGCTAAACAATTCTGAATGAATAAGGAAGGCATTCAACATGTCATTTATTCGCACAAAAAAAAAGTTATTTTTATTTAAATGGTAAATACAAATTACTATTTTTGTACTGTTTTATAATTTTGATATTTTGTTCATTATTCAAATTTTCGTGTTTTAGTAAAACAAAAAGACAAAAAAGACAATCTACGATCATAGTTAAGTAATTTAGTCACATAATTATCCAATAAGGCAAGTGCATCATCGATTTGATATGTTTAATGCATACCAACGGGAACATACTTTGATGGCATAAAGCAACATATCGGTGAGTTGTGTCTATTCTTTATAAAGAAGTGTTTCTGTTCAACTGACGGTGTTAAGTGCACCTGTGTAAATCAATATGATATATCTTTGTTAAACACTACAAAGACTATATAAGTAAAGCTAGATTTTCTTTCTTTACTGTCTAGATGAATAAGTAAATATTTGAACAATAGAGAATGAGTACGCTATGGCAGGACATGAAGTATCTATATATCGTTATTGTTGCATTATATCACTAAGCTTGGAATGGTGAGATTGAATACGAAGTGTTACAGCAGGTAATTGCACAATAGGAATGCTCGTAAAATGCTTCCGCCAAAACGTTTTAAAGAGACTGTAGTGGACTAAATTTATTGAAGATTATATTACGATTGAATGTGGTCCAGATTTGTTCGAGTGTTCCTGTGGTATGGTGTTGAGTAAAGTATTTATATATAGGGATTTATTGTGTGTAAAATCTCACATTATAATATTTATAGAATGAAATATAACTTGTGATTAAATATGTATTTTATGTTGATGCATCTTACTTATAATAGGCAAAATACAGTTAAATTAAACATAATTAAATAAGTATTTATATAATAATCCGAATTTTTATGTTAATAACCGTAGCGACTAAACAACAACTGTTCTGAATACGTATTGAAAAAATTAGATGATCTGACCACACGGGAACATTGTACGATGCTTACTTGCCGAAATATACGCAATTTAATTCCAATCCAAACCTCCTGACAGCTTTAGGTCGCCATCTTTGTTCAAATCAAAGCATCTGTGCGTTTGAAACAGTTAGTACTGCAAAGCTTCTCAATGGTATTGTGATCATAAATTTTAGGATTATCAAAGAAACGAAAAGTAAATTTTAAATCATTTTAATTTTGATTGGTTAAGATTTAGGTGAGCAAATTGAAATAATTATTTACAAAGGGAATTTAATTTTCTACTCAAAACTGATAACTTTTCTTTTATTTAGATAATCTTTATTTCTTTCATTTCATTTCATTTTAAAAGGAAAATTAGATTCCCAGATATATTCGCGGGAAATGAATTTTATGACGTAACCGGAAGCGCATGCTTTCAGAACGTGACCAGGAAGATATGTTCAACTGTAAACGACAGAAACTTGACGATAATAAAAATAGAAGATTATCGAATATGACTGGATTTTTTCCGTATTTGTTGAGACACCAATGTGCTAGAATACAACGAAAGGTAACACTTATTTAATTCATAGCTATCGTATCAAATAAAACGAACAGTCATTGCGAAATAGCAGTGTCCGCTTGCTGAGCTAGACCTACTTTCGTTTTACAGTTTACGCACACAGTCATTTAAATACTTCATCTTCACAACCATTGTCTATATAAATGCTTGTCCGCGACATTGTTCTATGTAGGAATATTTGTAGTTCTGTACAGTACAGTGTAATTACTTTTTTTTAATTGACTGGTCTGGTAATTAACTACCCCGACCACAGGGCCACGTAACTACATTGACGTTTTGAACACTTGTCTGTTTAGTGCTTACCATACGACTCATAATCTGGCTGCCGCAGATTATGAGTTATTATAGGTTAAAGAGACATATCAAGTGTGTCTCAGGCTAATCATGATTGATAGGGTAAACATTGAGATATATATCAAAATTCTTCAAGTGTTTACAAAACGAAAGGATTGTGACGAGGCCCTGTGCTCCGACTGACATTGCTTAAGGCACTAAGCACAGGGGTTGGTGTTGATAACACATAGCTGTATTGGGAAAAGTTATTTTGTATTACAAGATCAATTAAATTTATTTCAATGCCTCCACTGTAAGTACGGATTGAAGTTGGGACCTCAGGAAAATTACTGTTACAGGCTAGGAGAAGGAGAAAATGTAGCAGCCAGCCAGATTAGGTTTCGAACCCGGGACCCTTCGAACTTAAGACGGACACTCTACCACTGAGTCAAAATAAATGTCTGGTTATTAATACATGTTTTTTGGAGTCTGCAGTGTTCATGTTTGTCTCCTTTTGGTAGTGTGGAACTGTGGATCTGATGCCAACTTTAAGATTAAGTCACTAAAGCGAACCTAAATTGCTGAAGACACCCAGCAAAAGAAAAGAAAAGACACATTACAGTTTATTATCGAACCTCTGTATCTAACCGTCTTTTCTAACCTAAGGTTGATTATTTTGTATTCAACCTTAGCAGATTTAGCCTTGCATTTAATTCCCCTCATCCGCCACATAATAGTGTAACTTTTTACTATAAAAAACTTTGCAACTTATGATTGTTTCAGCACTGGCCACCTAGTCTTTTCCTTTGTTGCCATTTACATTATATTCAATTTAATCTTTCCCAATTGATATAAATACAAAAAAATTTCCCCGAATAATTTCAGCAAAAAATCTGACATGTTGCACAAATTACCTCAGTACTGTGTGCTGTCATTACTATTTACACTTCCAGGGACTTGCCATGAATTTGAACCCATGGTCTACCCATATGTAATACACAATTCCATTAGATACTCTTAATAAAGACACGCACTAATTGGAAGCTTGTTTGTTTCTACGAACAGGTAAATGGAAAAGAGGGTACCCAGTTAATGGTGGGTAGGATTTTTTTTTTTTTTAATCTCGCAAAAACAATTCAGCACAGGAAAATTTGAAATAGTGAAACAATTCAACACAGGAAAATCTGAAATAGAACAATGTAACAGTTCATTGAACTGTTTAAGCAACAGATATAACCTATGGATGGAAAACCTGGAGATATCTATATTTTAAGTGTAATTGATCTACATATACATTATACATTTGTATTACTGCCAGTTAAACAGGAATCAACTACACAAAGGTAACAAATATTTGCAATTTAGGAAAAAAAACTGATTTGGGGGAAATCTTTTTAAGGTTATGATGGGTTAGTAGAAACAAAGCTTTTATTCTATTTGGCCTATCAAGTCTAAGTCATGAAAATATGGTTTTAGAAATAAAACTTTGGTTATTGAAGATGAGGTGTTACATACTGGACACAACAGGGAATGACAACAGTAAAAGCAGAAGAAAACATATGTATGTATGGAATGTTTTTCTCTGTCAGTTCTGACAGACTGTAAATTTAACACATTATGTAGATGTAAAATTAAGATCATTTTACACAAATCACCAGATTGCATTGTCTACATTTTTTAATTTAGTTCATCTTTATTTCCACACTATTCTCTGTGGAATTTTTTTTTTTTCTTTGTTATAAATCCTCACTACAACTATTAAAGTCAAATATGTATATATATATATATACATTTTATGTAAAGGGATATGATTCTTGACAACTTGGCTACAGAGCAGGAATTAAGCTTTCAACATCCAATGCACTCCACATCATATTGTGTGTTGACATTTTTCTGTGACAATTATGATTAATACACATATTTTTTAGAATACTGTGTTATATCTCTTGGATCAACTCAAACATAAGCATTTCCTTCAATTCTGAAATCTGTAATGAAAATAATTACAGAAAATATAAAAGTTTGCTTTAATAATACGAAAGCAATTTTGTTAAATATTGGTGGATCCATCCAAAAACACTGCAATACTTTTTTATCAGATTTTCTTATTCGATCTGGCAATCTCACCTTCTAACACGTCAAAGACCCTTGATGAGAATGAGTAGCCAGAGTTTCCTCTGGCCCAAACACCGGAGGTGAGACACATACAAGCTCTCTTGACTTTGGTTTAGGAACACATTCTCAAAAGACAATCATCACATATTAAATTCAGGGCTGGATTTCCAATAACTTGAAGAGTTGTGTCCCTTTGTTTTCTTTCCTATATATGTCTTATAGGGTTCTAGCTATTCTAGCAGTTTATAGTTCATTTTTCCCCATTGTTTTGCACTTCATAATTAATATACATCTGATGATACATATGCATCTGGAAGTGTTTATTTTGTTTAGTGTCATTGACTTCATTTCTCAAATTTATCAAGTTCAAGAAATCTTAAAGTTACAGAAGATTCAAAACTTTACAAAGTCATTTCTGTTTCCATGCTTTAATTATGGTTGTTTTACTTTCCATTGTGGGGAAAGGGGACTTATTCATATCAATCAGATATAACTTTCATATAGTAAGGTTCCCATTTTCTTATTTGTATATTTCTGATTATTTTTTTCCATTATATCTCTTTAGTTAACGTCCCTCAAAAGGTTCTTTATATTTCTTTCTGTTAAATATTTTCTTCTCATTTCTATATCTTCCCAGTTTCCTTTGGGTAAAATATGGTCATATTTAGGGGAATTTTGAGAATTGGTTGTTTTGCAGAATTCCTTTTTGTTTTGCAATACAAATGTACATCAATATTTTGCATGGCTATAATAAATATAGACATGCTCTGTCACTTCCTTTTATGTTGAATGTTTGAGTTTCTTTAAAAATTCCCATACTGATGGTGTTGGACATCTTGAATTTGCTGATTTGTCAGATCACAATGTTTTCAAACTTGTTCTGGAGCATTACTTATTATAGGGCACAGGGGCCAAACATGCAAACATTTGAAAATCTTCTACTCAATAACCCAGAGGCCAAGTTAACTGATATTGGGCCTGTAGTATGCTGTGGTAAAGTGATGCAAAGTTTGTTAAAATGAATGACTTTGACATACATTCACAGTCACAGGAGTCAAACATGCTAAAATATTGAAACACTTTTTTCTCAAATAGGCAAGAGGTCCAGAGAAGCAGGTCATTGATACAGGTCCATAGGGCATCTTGTTGCATAATAACTTATTTACTCTTTCAGGCCTGCATGTCAATGGTCAATGTCACTATTTCTAGACTATAAATTGAAAATCAGTTGAAGTACAATATATTATGATTTCAGCTGAGCTGATTATGCTTATTAGAAGTTATCAAGTCCTACCTTGTGCCTGTTTTCAAGGATAACTTATAAGGGCCCGATGGTCAAGATTACTGCTACTAAAGAAAGTATTTGCTTAGAATACTACATGTAGCTTCAGGCTTGAAAGTCAAAGGTCAAGGATAATGTTACTATAAATAGAAAAAAAAATTCTAAAAAATCATGTACATCACTTTTTGGTTGCATTCTATGCACTCAGACTTTGTCGAGTGCTTTATCGCAGAAATACTTTATTTTCCCCGAATAAAAAACTATCTTACACAGATTGTTTTATTCTTCAATGAACACAGGTGATTTATACAGTAAATTTTTTTTAAATATATAAATACTTATTACCGGTTAGCTTGTAATAATAAATAATAATAATATCTTTTATTTAACCAGGGTAACATATTTAGACAATGTCTAGTTTACAACATGGCCCTGCATCAAATATATTTACACAAGCATGGCATAATTTAAAATAACGATATAATATAACAATGTAATAAATATATAATTATCATCACAGCTTAAATATGATTTATAAATGAACGCTTGTATATCACACAAGTGTTGCTGAAGGACATTATTAAAGCACAAGGAGTCGAATATACATACAATGCCAATATAGCAGAAGGTAAAAATTGACAGAATATACACTAATATAGTGTACTTAGGAAATATATTTAAAAAAAACAACATTGCTGCGGTTTCGAAGTTTCAACTATTTTTTTTTTTTTTTTTTTTTATTTTAACACTATTCATTATACACAGTATATGGATGTATAGTAATTCATGAAAACGATCAGACTATGATGACATGTTATTTTATAACACTAGTACGTGGAACCTCATTTCTGCATTTGCTAACATGTACCGTTCTTATTTCAAATAGTGATGCCAAGTCCAAAATATTCCTTAAAAAAACAAGCATACTGGGTATTGCTAAAATAGTAATAGTGACCTTGACCCCAAACCTCGACTTTGCATTTTATTCAATTTAATACAATAAAATTGAATTCGCATACAATAATTCTGATATGTTTGTAATTAAAAAAATAACTTCGCCATCGACACAACAGGCTAGAAAATCTATAGAAAACGCACTTACCTTTGTGCATTGTATGCTACAACACACACTTTTTCCTTCAATGGTTATTGTTTCTCATAATCTAATTCAAGTTGGTAGTTATAAGGAGAATTACATTTGCTACATCAATCATTCAAATATTTACATGCAAACATTCGTGTAAACAATATATATTTTTTTTTTCAGATTTTGATCCATGTTTTCAACTTAATCGATTATTTGCGATAAATATGATTCATTTAGTCACAATCTATATATTTACAAAACAATGACTAATATGTCATTGTTCAAACAATTAATTCTGATCAATAAATTTATAAACTCACCGTATACGCTTTCTGAAATAAAAGAAAAAATAAAGATGTCGTTATAAATATAACAGTCAATTGGATAATTGGGAAACAGACCAATGTTTGGAAACCTACTCGCTGAGCATTCCGCATGCGTTTTTACGTATTGATTGACAAAGATCATGAAAATCGTATGTGTTTTCATTCAAAATTTAGCGATTCGTTTTTAAAAACTATTTTATATTTAAAGTGCACAAAGAAAAGAAAGAGCACTGTGTCAATTTTTGCATGAGCTATTCAAATTGAGACTTTTATAATTACACAAATAAAGATGACCCTGATTTTTATGACATTCTAATTGAAGAATTTGCAAATAGATATGTAAACATTTGAGGTGATTTTATCCTGGTTTTAAATCCTAAATCTGACTATGATAAGAACTATAAACACATTAACAATCTTAAAGCTAGATATAACGTTTTGGGAATTATAGGTAACTTTTCACCAGTGGATATTTTTAGAGAACAAAATGAAGACTTAAGACGATACATATGGTTAAAAAAGAACCCTACTTAAACATGCTCGCTGAGACTTGTTTTAGCATCTGGAAACCTTATTTCTAGTACCGAAAAATCTAAAATAGAATTTTGCTATAAATCCATTCATTCTTTCCAGACCATATCCTTGAAACTTAATTAATTAATACCTGTAAAGGAGTAAATTTAACAATAGTCTTCTACGGGAAGTAGAATTCATAGATATGGTAAAACCTTATATCAGTGAAACTAAAGTATTATACTGTCCAATTTATGATTTAGATAATCTGGTTAACATATCAGATGCTGATATTAAGTTTATGATAGATTATCAATTTCTTAAAATACTACTGTTTCATTTGAGGTAAAACTATATCCTATTCATCTTTCAGGAAAGAGCAACAAAATATTTGAGAAGACAATCTTAACAGGGCAATTCAGGCAATTGGGGAACAATATGACATACATTTTGTTGATTTAGAAGGTAAAAAATGATTACATTATCACGAACAATTCACGTACTAAATGTCTAGAAAAAGGGCCTAAGCCTACTAGTTATTTTTTGTTAGTTTGAAAAGCAGAAATTTCAACTCCAAAGTTACACCAACATTACAATTAGCGGTTACCAGTCAGACAGCTATCTTGTAGGAATTTCAGAAACTCTATAAAAATATGTATGAATAAGATATTGATATATTTGATGCAAATTTGAATAATCTTTTGGAACCTTATAACGCAAACAAAAATTAACAAACAGGATTCTGAAAAATTGGATAGCCTAATTACATTGTAAGAAGCTGGGAAAACATTAAGACATATGAAAAACAATAAAAGTCCAGTTAAAGATGGGTTGACGGTAGATTTTGTTAGTGTTTTTTTTTTTAAATATTTAGGTAATTTTATAGTTCGATCTATGAATTTAGAATATGAGAAGGGATTTTATCAATTTCACAACGCCGAGGCATTATTTCATGTATTCCAAAAGGGGATAAATCTAGACATTTCATAAAAAAATGGAGGACTCTCTCTCTCTTTTGAATGTAGTTTAAAAAAGATATCTTCCTGTACAATAACGTTAAGAATAAAAACAGTTTTGGATGAAAAATTGATAAAGATCAGACATAATTTTTAGAAGGTTGATATGTAGGGAAAGTCAATAGATTCATATATGATGTAATGCAATTTGCAGAAGAATATGACATCCCAGGAATGCTTTTAATGATTGATTTTGAAAAAAGCATTTGGTCATTTATTCAAAAAGTATTGATTTTGGGGATTTTTGTATTAGTACGATTATTTGTTTTAAAACATTATATAATAATGGTAGTGGTATTATTACTAAGGGATGATATCTGTCTTCATTTTTCAAATAAAAAAAGGTTGTCGTCAAGGGGACCCGATTGTCATATATCTATTAATTTGATGTGCTTATTTTAGCCATAATCCTTAGACATAATCATATAATTAAATGTATCAATGTTGATAACTGCCTTATACCTCTGTCACAATATGCAGATGATACTTCTCTTGTACTCGATGGTACAGAAAGATCACTGCAAGAACCTATTATTGAACTTAATGTTGATGCAACTATATCAGAATTATAAAAATAAATATTTCAGAAATTAAGGTTGTTTTGATTGACAATAAAGAAATCTAACAGGTAAATTTACAGAACTGGAGTTGCAGTGACATTGAATTTCATGTTAATTTACACGAGATACCTTAACTGAACTTTGATAACAAAAAGTAATGTTCTACAATATCACAGTATTCTTTCCGCAGTAAAAAATTTGAACTCTAATCAAGATTTTCCTAAAATTCCTAAAATTACATATAATTGATACGTCCCTTTATTCCTGTTAATTTGGAACCATTCTTTAAACAGTATAAAGGTTCCAAACATTTTCAATGTATCCTGTTAAACAATAATGTCATTACATTAGGTCAAAAGAAATGGAAAAGATTTTTTTTTATTTTAGTAACTTCTCTTGGAATCATATATTAAACTTCTTTTTGCTATAACTACTAACACACAATTCCAGTGGTTTTCAGTACAGAATAAATCACCATATTCTAATAGCAAATTCGTTCTTACTCAAATCTAAAATAACTATATATCCCCTGTGCACACTTTGCAATTCTGAGATTTAAACTACTACCCATATTTCATTGGAATGTCAAGAGGTCACGAAACTTCTTCTTAGTTTTGAAAATCTTTTAGATGCACTCATTATTCCTTTGTATTTGAATAAAGAAGCTGATCTGTTTTTTTAGATTCCGTACACACAAATGTGAATGGTGAAACTGAGAATGTAATACTTATAATACTTAAACACTATCTATACATAATGTGCTGTTTTAATCGCCCCCTTAATATAATTACATTGGTTAACTTAATTAAGGACTGCCACAATATACAAAGAGTTATACCGAATTCAAAACGAAATACTTATTTGTGAAATTAATGTTACCACACCAATATAATAATTGTTTAATAGATTAGGCTTGTTGAAATTGCTTTTTAGCCTTCCAGGAAAAAATTTTTTTGTACCTTTAATTTTATTTTATTTTTTTGTCGTTGGTTATAGGTCTCTGTGTTCTAAATGTTCTTTTCCTCAAAAGATAATACATAAATAGCAACAATAACAATAACAACAAAAAACAAAAAAACAAAAACAACATTTAAACAAACAATCTTTACCACTGGTGCATCAATATATACTGAAACGAAAAAGAAACGCAACTTCAAATTGTAGGTTTAATAAAATAATACTTGTGAGCATTATGTTTAAATTTCATATGTAATAGTTAATATTGAATATTGATGTAACATCCTTTAAATGTTTAGAGATTTTTAAGAACAGGTCACTTTGCTAGAAGGTCATGATTGGTAGTACCCTACGTGAATCCAAGTTGAAATGGCAGCAGTTTTGAAACCGTGCCCTAATATCGTGTGTGTCCTCCTCGAACAGTTATCACATCTCTAATTCTTTGTTGCATTGAGTTCATCAGGGCATTGACTTTCCGTATTGGAATGTTATTCCATTCTTGGACGAGTGCATTTGCTAACTGAGGGAGGGTATTTGGGGGGTTACGGCGATTTCGAATTCTTCTGTCTAATTCATCCCACAAATGCTCGATTGGGGACAGGTCGGGGCTATATGGAGGCCAATCTATAGGAACAATGTTCTGTGTCGCAAGAAAGTCTCTACAGACTCTTGCAACGTGTGGTCTCGCGTTATCTTGCTGAAAGGTTAGATGATGCTGTCTAACAAACGGCACAACATGGGGCCTAAGGATCTCATCCCGATAGCGTACGGCCGTTAAATTCCCATTGACTATCACCAAAGGCGTCTTCAAACCATGGGAGATTCCCGCCCAAACCATAACTGATCCACCCCCAAATCGGTCGTGTTCCAAAACACAGGCGTCAGCAAAACGTTCGCCTCGACGCCGGTACACACGTTGACGGCCATCTGCTCGAAATAACGTGAATCGAGATTCATCGGTGAAGAGCATAGACCTCCAACGTCTCATAGGACAACGTCTGGGCATATGTGCCGTTGCCCATTGCATACGACGTGCTCGACGTTGCGGTGTTAGTGGTAAACCAACGTACTGTCGCCTTGCACGCAAATTAGCCTCACGCAGTCTGTTGATCACTGTTTGGGGATGAATTCGACGGTTATGATTACCAATCGTATTCCTTGCCGTTTCAGCGGCCGTTAATCTCCTGTTACGCAGGTGTGCCAACCTAAGAACCCGGTCTTGACGTCGCGACGTTACGCGTGGACGTCCTGATCTCGGCTGGTCATCGACTCTTCCTGTTGCATTAAGACGTGAAACTAATCGACTAATAGTCGATTTGTGAACTCTGAATTGTCGAGCGACGTGAAGTTGCGTGTTCCCTGCCAGAAGCATCGCTATAGCACGTCCTCTATCAACCTTTGATAACCGTGGCATAATTGTAAAAGGAATTATTGTTTGCAAAAGTATTGGCGATGATGTGGCTCAATGTTAGTGATGAATTGATACTGGTTTGAATGAAAAAAGAACGCATATGTTTGTACAGGCACGGTTTTTGATGTTTTTACCGCGCCGGAAGTGCATAGGTCTCTAGTCACACTTGGGTGATTTTGAGGATTGGTATGGGTGTTAGGCAGGGTGCATGTTTATTTCCGCGATTTTTATACAGATATGTATATTTAATACAAAATTAATCACAATTTTCCATGTTGCGTTTCTTTTTCGTTTCAGTATATTAACATTGAAATGAGGGGAAAACGTTATTCATGGCAATTATGTTAAAGATTAATGGATTTCCTTTCTTCAAATAACTTCGGCAAAATAGGTATTATTTTGGTACAAGTATATTAGTATAAAAGCTACTAAGGTGATTGACTCAAACACGCGTATGATCATATTTCTAACTATTCAAAATGCGTTATTTTCATAATAACTACACTGGAATCTCAGACGTGGACATTATTAATGACGCCAATTGCCTTGATTTCAATATACAATATATACATATACCAGTATGAGGAATAAAATTATCTTATTTACAATAATTTAATTTGACTAGTAGTTGCATTTGGGCAAGCCCAACCAAGATTAATCGAATTTGACCTGACGCTCGTCAATATGCAGAATAATAGAGCATTTGCGTTTTCCTGATGGGTTTGCGTTTGATGTTAAATAAGCGCGCCTTCGTTACTAGTTCAATGTTAGTTTGGTCTATTAATTAATCTGTTTTCCTAAAGAAAAAACATTTTAAAATACTCACCCCTGCCTTATCTTCGGCATACTGTAAAAGAAAAAAAACACAATCAAAATCAATACCACGCTAAATAGAGGGAAAAACACAAAATAAATAAAATGATAAGAAAACCAATGTTTTATTGTATGACACTTATTTGCGTGTTTATCAAATTTAAAATAGTCATGCGATTAACGTAGCCACACAGTATACTAATTGTAAATGCATACATGTATACCATACATAACAAATATGATGTTAGTACTCTCCATTGCGTCTATATCTAAAGGAAACAATGTTTGTTTTTTTTATCTCACTTGAATTACTCTGAAATGATGCTTGTAAATCAAAATAGTAAATTTGTTATAAGCGGCAAATTAACAAAATCACTGGCTGTGATTAAATTGTTGCAGTCTTCCAAGAACATTTGCTTTTGATATGACTGACATAAGTCTGTGTGATCTTAATACTTAATACTTTTCCTGAGGAAAAATCGTAAACGTTTAAATGTATTATTTAGTATGTCTCAGTACGCAATTATCGATTTGAAAATAAATGCATTTTATTTTAAATAGTTTTTGCAAAATGTTATAGTGAAATTATATATAGTGAATTGCTTTCAATTCCAAACGTGAAACATATATCTATAGTGACCAACCAACTAATTGTTTTTCCATAGACTTTAGTGTTAA